>NW_027171835.1:77500-90000 GCF_036898095.1 Palaemon carinicauda
CGAAATTTTGTTATGAAAACATTTCATTTTATCGACCTCTTCCATATTCATGTTATGTAATGGCATCTTAATGAATGTAAAACTATTAAATATGAAAAGAAAAGCCATATAACAAAATAACATAAATAACAGATCGTGTAACGGCAACGGTAACGATCAATTTAACGAAGTTTTAATATTCTTGGTACTTGAGGCAAAGGATTTTCTTGATTAACCATTCATTTTGGCCCATTATTATTACCCGTGACTCTAATAAGCAATTAACGTAAAATACTGCACCAACATTATCATGCATCATCTCATTAGCGCTTGATTCTAAAACAAAGTTTATTCTTGCAAAGATTCAGCATGGCTGGATAAAGAACAATTAATCAGGTTTATGCAAATAGGGAAAACAGTATTTTTGTGCTTAGGAAACAAAGAGGAAAGGACTTCATCTCTTCATTTCGCTAGTTAATAACTTAAGCAAATGGAAAATATGGTAACTTAATTGCCTCCTGGCTAGTACAGTAGTAACATGTTCGCCTAGCATTCGCATGGCAGTAGATCGAACTGAGAACCGTGTGGTTAAGCTGTTCACTGGGGAGGTCACTGCTGTGATTATGCACCACAGTGGGTGGGTGGCTGGGCTTGCTCGACTAACGTTCTGGTGAGCATTTATTCTGATGAAACTGGAACTGAAACCAGACACCTTTAACCTTTACTTTATAAATAGTCACGTCCTCGGGCAACCCATTAGTATGAGATGTCTCTCTACCAATTAGAGCACAATTTTAATGATCAAGCGGTCTAGAGTACTTAGGAAGCTATTGGAGGATGTTTTTGTTTGCTTCTAGTGGTCAGCCTATCCTTATAAGCAAGGAAATTCTATGAACACAGTAAAAGTCTAAACTAAGACCGTGTTGGAGCTTTTGTGTCCGCATGTTGTTATTAAAGGAAAAGTAGGAAGTGTGTTGAATATCAGAAATATAAACCTAAATATTCAATCACATATGTTCCCTATAAACAAAGTCACTGAATACAATCATGAACGATGGAAATCAAATAAATGATGATTAGATCTTATTGGAATGATATATACTAAACTTATAGTCGTGGTAATAATAATAATAATAATAATAATAATAATAGAAGAAGAAGAGGCTTAAGACCACTTAAACAGTTATATGCTATGAATAATACGCAGCATTAGTTAATAATGATAATGGTTGATACCAAAAATAGTAATAGTGAAAAGGAGTACCAAGAAGTAATGGAAATCTTCCACGCGCAGAAGCCATCAAAATAATTTCACGAAATATCGATATCTTGAATTTCTATGTGATTCTTTAATCAAAAAAGCCTCGAAATTTAAATTCCATTCCAAAAGTAATGGTAATTATATATTTATCAAAATAATATATATATTTAAGGAATTTAATTATTTTTATATGGGATAACTAATTGTATAAGCGTTTCAAATATCTATAAAAAATTTAGATAAGCCAATTAAAGAATAAAATCGGTAAGATCAAAGCCACAGATGAAGAAATAAGAAAAAGTGCCAAACTAGAAAAGAAAGATTATGACATTACAAGCTCTGCATCTATGTTTTAAGCGTTGCATTGTAGGCTTATCTTACATTGCAGCTTCTGCATCGATAAGTTTTAAGCGTTGCATTATATGTCTATCTTACATTGCAGCTTCTGCCTCTGTGTTTTAAACGTTGCATTGTAGCCTTATCTTACATTGCAGCTTCTGTATCTATATGTTTCAAGCGTTGCATTGTAGACCTATCTTACATTGCAGCTTCTGCATCTATATGTTTTAAGCGTTGCATTGTAGGTCTCTTTTACATTGCAACTTCTACATCTATATGTTTTAATCATTGCATTGTAGGCCTATATTACATTGCAGCTTTTACATCTATATGTTTAAGTGTTACATTGTAGGCTTTTCTCACACTGCAGCTTCTGCATCTATATGTTTTAAGTGTTGCATTGTAGGCCTACCTTACTTTGCAGCTTCAACATCTATATGTTTTAAGCATTGCATTGTAAGCCTATCTGAAATTACAGCTTCTGCATCTATAGAGCATTGCATTGTAGGCCTACCTAACATTCCAGTCAGCAGGAACATCGTTGCTTTTATGCAGTATTCTAAAATTCCGAATTTATATTCCTCCTGTGTTTCTTTGGTGGCAGCAAATAAGATATATTTTAGTGCACAAACGATTACACAATTTCCCCTGAATTTAGATTAACAGCTTCAGATTCTGAGGACATCTACTTCAGTGAAGTTAATTTTCTTAGATAAAAATTACCAGTTCTACTTTTTTACATTTTAAAAGTTTGAATTAAAATTCACTATATATATCATCACCATTTTTTACGCATATTGACACAAAGGGCCCTGGTTACATTTCGGCAGTAGTCTCTATCTTGAGCTTTTAAATCAACACTTCTCCTTTTATCATCTACTTCCAACTTCACATTCTGTAAAATGGAAGTTTCCAAAGAATTGTATCAAACATGGTCTAGAAATATTGTTTGAACTTAGACCGTCATAACAAACAACTGTTATAGTAAAATTTTGGAAATTATATGTGACTGCTCGAAGGATATTCTAGGTTGGATATTCTAGTTAAGGACTGGAAATATTTATAGGCCTAACAAATATGGAGTATTGAAGTTGACAATGAAAACTCTTTTATCTTTAAAGCACATCTCGGTGACAGTGTTCAGACATAATTTCCGACCCCTGAAAGGTCGACATGATATTGTTTTTTTTAAATAATAATATTTTAATCGTTTTAGAATTCTTGCAACAACTCAGAGAATCCGCTGCCTCCTAATAAGCTATTGCTGAGCCATAATTGAAAACAAGGTTCCTAGCGGCTATGCTCTCATAGCAAAGCATACACTATAGATTGTCTTAGCTACTCAAGTCATTGTCTGCTTCTTTCAACCTCATCATTCCAACTGTATAGCAGGGTCGGCCGCTCGAGTCAACTCTCTCCATCTACTTGTATCCTCTTCATCTTAAGTACAGTAGATTAACACAAAATCTTTAATCAATGATTTTAGAAATAAACTGTTTTATATCAATTCAAATTTGAATAAAAAAAAAAATTTTATTCAGTGTTGACCTTTAAAAGTTAATGGAAAAATTAATATTGTGTGGACTCGAAAATTAGGCAAAGGAAAAATGAGTTTTAACAAGAAAGGGATCCAATGTAGTATTATCTTGCTATCACATTACCAAATAACTCTAGCAGTAGTATCTCATCGGGTGCCTCTTCTTGCCCATCATATTACTATTTTTTTTAATAAAAAAAATATCTAAAATCCATAAATAGCTGTAATGATAATTAGTACTGAAAGTAACTAAATTCTTGATTATTAACCCCCATAAAAAAATAAAAATTTATCAACAAATCTATAAACTTTGCATAAAATGTTTGAGTCTTCTTAAATGGAGAACATTTTCCGATGAGTAATGGCAGTGATTTCTGTATCGTCCTGGATAACATAAAGTAAAGAGACTCGGGTTTTCCGAGAGTCCTGGTTCGGGTCAAGCCCTAAGAAATTGACTCCGTTGAGGATCCTTCCTCTTGGGTGTCTTCCGAATCAGGACTACCTCTCGGTTTGGGGTTCCGAGACAGGCAGGATAGAAAGAGAGTATCCTGTCACTGACGTCCCCCGGTTATCCAGCAAAACAGCAACAGGCTTTCTTTGGTCTGGTGTTGAATTCTCTCTCTCTCTCTCTCTCTCTCTCTCTCTCTCTCTCTCTCTCTCTCTCTCTCTCTCTCTCTCTCTTCCCTTCATCAACTATTTATCTTTTTCCTTCTTCTCTTCCTCTAGCAAGACATGGAATAGGAGTGTGGGAAACTGGTGATGTTTTTATGTGTACGTATGAGACAATATTGGTCCACTTTTATGAAGAAATTTATCATTGAGAGATATTAAAGCGTTAAAAAAATCTGAACAAAATTAAATACGTTGTCTGAGTGAGAAATATTTTAAGCATAGTCCTGTAGTCTAATGTTAACAATCTATGCATTTGGGTTATGAATTCAATGAATGTGACGATTATGGTAAGATTACGGTCACCTGTATTTTACTGAAATGCGGCTGAGATCAGTGTATTTTTACGGAGAATTTCCCAGTTAAAAATGGGGGTTTTTTTTATTAAGAGAACGTAAAATATTGCACACCGATAGTTACTTTAATGCCCATCTGTACTTAATATTTAGCAGTCATTTTTGACGGGCCGCGCACACTAGTAGATATATAACAACGAAAATATATAGCTGGCAGAGAAATAGGTTAATACAATTATCCTAAAAGCTCTTTTGCATAATTAAACCCTGGCATTAGCCTCTTGCAAATGCTTGATAATGGCGTATCATATTACTTGATGGAAAGAGTTGCAATTTTAATTTTAAATGGCAACCTGACTGAGGGAAAACCTCAGCGAGGGAAATAGCAGTTTTATCTGAGTTTTGCTGGTTGTTTACGATAACGAATGTGAAATGCGAAATATGCTCGAACTAACTTTAGAGTAATTGGGAAAGATTCAGATATTCAGTGCATCTTCTCAAGGCAAAAGCTGCATCTTATGCAGCTGCACCTAGAGGATGAGTTCGAACCATGTTAATAGGGATTTTACATAGGAATTAGTATTCAAAAATCAACTGTGAAATATTATTTGCTAGGAATGCTGTGGCTTTCAAAACAAGGTTGTTGAGAAAATTTTTCAACTTTCTGTTGGCAAACTAAATGTATCTTTAAATGGTTAATAAAATGTTCGGGGTTTAAATATCTGTCTTTTTATCAGGAAAACCTGTTGCTGTTTTTATCGTATATAATATTGGACACTTTAAAGACTGAGTAATAAGCTTTCTTTTGACTTTTTGAAAAGGAATTCAAATAACTTCTTAATATAAACAGTGGAAAATCCATCGTAACTACCAATTTATATATATATATATATATATATATATATATATATATGTGTGTGTGTGTGTGTGTATGTGTGTGTATATATGTGTATATATTATATTATATTATATATTATATATATATATATATATAATGTAAGTATGTATATGATTAATTTTGCATATTTAGACGTGTTTTTCATATTCAAATAAGCCATATATTTTTGATACATTAATGCATAAAAATATATGGCTTATTTGAATATATATATATATATATATATATATATATATTCATATATATATATATATATATATATATATTTATATGTATATATATAATGCAGATAATTGTGAGATTTTGCTTTCACTAGTTCTTTACACAAATACAATGGACTCCTGCCTTTAGGATGTATTAAACATAAATGTTGTGTATACATGATTGTTGAAAATAGTTAATGATATTTGAAGGTACTTTTCATAACAAGATCCAAAAGAAATAAGAATAATGACTTGTGGTTTCCTCATTTCCTTTCCTCACTGGGCTATTTTCCCTGCTGGAGCCCCTGGCCTTATAGCTTTCCAATTAGGGGTGTAGCTTAGCAAGAATAAATAATAATAATAATAATGATGATAATAATAATAATAATAATAATAATAATAATAATAATAATAATTATTATTATTATTATTATTATTATTATTATTATTATTATTATTATTATTATCATCATGTGAACAATAGCATTTCAACGCCTAGTAATGAGCAGTTCAACTCCCAGTATCAACATCACTGATATCTTTTCTTTATGGAATTTGAATATACAGTTTACGTTCAATGTATTTTCAGATTGTTGCAACTGCTCTTTTCATTTACTTTTCCTTAAATCATTGCTCACTGATTTATAGCATATAATAATTTCTATACAATTGTGTTGCCTATTTTCTTATTGTTGTTTTCTTTATATATTGCAAATAATTTTGACTACATCGTACTGTCGAACCATCAGCTTATAAAGAATGGCATTTCAACTTCATTTGAATGTGTTCTTATTACAATATAAAAGACTTTATCTGCAAAAATCATACTGAAGCATTGCTTTCTATGATTGTAAAGTCAAATATATATAATAATTCCAGTAACGTTGCCTAGAATAACAAGACAATTCAAATTGTAAATTGGAATAATTAGATAAGTAAATGAAGGCTTCTTAGACCAGCTGTCTTTGCCCTGGTTAATATGGCCTCCTATAATGAAGGTGAGTAACCGAATTGGATCTTTAAAACGATCCTCATAAACTTGCAATGCTGCTAATTAATATTTGGTCTTATTAAATCCGTTACTCTGACAGAGCTTCATTTCGTGGCTTAGGTTCTGATATGGCGGATTTCCTGTGATTGCATTTGAGGTCAGATTTGGTCTTTTCATTATTGATAAGAGAGTAATGATGGGGTTTGATTTGAAGCATTTTTATTTTATTCCTCTTAATTTTTTAATTTTTTTAGCTTATATATGAAAGATCTATTACAATGTTGTTACTGTTCTTGAAATATTTTATTTTAATTATGCATTACTTCTCTTATTGTTTTTCTTTTTTTTTTTTTCCTTTCTCATTGAGATATTTTTCCCTGTTGGAGCTCCTGGGCTTACGGCATCTTGCTTTTGCAACTAGAGTTGTATTTTAGCTAATAATAATAATAATAATAATAATAATAATAATAATAATAATAATAATAATGATGATCAACATTGAGCCGTTTTTCTTGCCACTTTCTTACTTTAGCGGCCAAATCGTGTAAAAGAATAATTCATCAGCAAAATTTAGACTTTAATATCTATTGAACTTCATATACTTGAAAAATCACTCGCTGGCCAATACATATGTTTTACGTACCCATCCTTGCTCACAATTCTTTCACGCCATTTGTTCAACTTCTTGGACTTTTCAATCTTCCAGTAAGAAGTTCTAATAAGTAAGAACTTCTTAGCCATTAGAACTTCTTCCTACATTCTTATTTTCACGAATATATCATCCTCCATTCATGTTAAAACGACCAAGTTCAAGATTGTACCGCAAAGTGTTTCATGAACACAATCTTTTATTGTATTATCTTGCTCTACTCCTCTCTGTAAACAGAACTGGTTTAAGGCAGTCTTTTTTTTTAATTGATTTAATTAAATTTCTGTGACCTTCTCCCACAGACACTGATATTATAAAAGCTCGATGTCTGTTGAAGTAAAGTTAATTGCATTCACCTCGTCTCTCAATTATTACCTAACAAGCGCCTCGCACATGATCTATAGTTTTTTTCTTGTTTCCGTATCTACATGCACATTTACTGTATAACATTGGCCTCAATATTCGTACGTTTTACTCAACATTCATAAAGGACAATTTCTTCAGTAAGCCTTTTTACATTCTCAATTAAACTTTCACAAATAATTCAAGGGTCCTGTCAATGTTTTGAACACACTCCGGTCGTTCACCAATTTTATAACTGCAATTTCTCCATCATACCATCATACAGTGCACTTACTAATAAACATTGAAATGAATTAATCAGTTTAATCTCTCCACTCCCCACATTAATATGTATTGCATATTTACCAAGGTTTCAATTTACTCTCATGAAGCAACTACTGCACATATTTACTTTAAACTGTCTTGGCTAACAAACACTTTCAAAATTATTCTACTATTTTTCACTCTCCTATTAAGCAGAGTATCGTCCTCAAATATGCACAATTTTGCATTCATCAAAACACAACAACTTTGCAATTGCCATCAACATACTTTTCCTAATTGCTAGATTGAAATGGCAAACTTTTTTTTTTTTTTTTTTTTTTTGGTGGCTTTCTGTAGTTGACATAGAGACGAGTATCTTGAATCGAAACCTCATTTCCCATGGGAAAGTATTTCCTGCAATTTCTCCGTTATTTCCTGTAAAAGCAGGTTGAGTCATCCTGAAGTTGACCGAATAAGAGTTAATTTCAAGCCAGGCGCTTTTTTTAGGGTTTGCTAATTACTATTTACCCCATCACACCCCACCAGAAAAAAAAAAAAAAAAAAAGCTTTTCGTTTTTTAATTAAATGCAAACATACTTGTTGGTCCCATTAAAATGAAATTGTAGAGATAATTCTGTTCTAAATTATTCCAACTCAGAATGAAGAATGATCAAAATCTTTATTCAGTTTTAAGCAAACGTTACAAGGATATCCTTCTACTTCGACTGAGTCTCTAAAATTGAAATAAGTTGTCTCCACTCAAATATCCTGACCTGGAACTTTATACCTGTCTTTTCCCCGTGTGTGATACCAAGTTGAAACTACGCTCAGGTCTGATATGTTCCACTGAAACACTGGATAGTATTTGTATTGCACAAGTAATGCAAACTGTATGATAGTTATGTGCACGGAGCTAAAACCGTTTTCAGCAGAGAAAATGGATGTGACAACTTACGACTTTTAATATTTTCTTTGGAAATCTTTGCCTTCGAGGAGAAGAAAAAAAAAAATTAAAGTCTTGGAACTCGGCCTAAGACCAATTTTCTAGTTTTGTGCTCTGAATAATACGAAGCATTTAGTAAAAATTATATTGGTTTATACCAAAAATAACAATGACCATTCATGGAAAAACTACAATAAAGAGGAATTGAACGCGCAGAACCCATCAAAATAATTTATGGACATATCGATATTTCAAAATTCTATGTGATTCTTTAATTACTAAAGCCTCAAAATTTAAATTCCATTCCAAAATTAATTTGAATTATACATTTTTCAAAATAATACATATTTACTAAGGGATTTAACTATTTCTATATAGGATAACTAATTGTATGAACATTTCTGTCACTGAAATCGAGGAGATAATTTGCTTCTGTGCAAGTTACTCGGATTGAGAGGCGCGGCAACATGAAAGGAGAGGAGGAGAGCCTAAGTGTTTCAATTATCCAGACAATTTAAATACGCTAATTAAAGAATAAAATCAGTTAGATTAAAGCCACAGATGAAGAAATAAGGAAAAGTGCCAAACTAGAAAGAAAGATTAGAAATGGCATAGAAAGCTAGTTTGCATAAGTTGATTAACCGCAAGCTCTTATTGCGTAGGCCTAAAGGACTGTCGTTTCTTTCTTCTACATCAATATGTTTTAAGCATTGCATTGTAAGCCTATCTGACATTACAGTCAGCAGGAACATCGTTGCTTTTATGCAGTATTATAAAATATAGCATTTCAATAAGGAAAAACTATTTCAGTGAAGTTAATTTTCATAAATAAAAATTACCAGTTTTGTTATTTTTACATTTTAAAAGTTTTGATTAAAATTCAATATATATGTATATTATAAACATTTTTCTACGCTTATTAACGCAAAAAGCTCCGGTTACATTTCGCCAGTCGTCTCTATCTTGAGCTTTCTAATCACTACTTCTCCTTTCATCATCTACTTCACACTTCATATTTTGTAAAATGGAAGTGTCCAAACAATTGTATCAAACATGGTCTATTAATTATGTTTGAACTTAGACTATCATATTTACCAACAAACAACAGTTTTAGTGAAATCTTGGAAATTATCTATGACTGTTCGATGAATATTCTAGGTCGGATATTCAAGTTAAGGAATGGAAATATTTATAGGCCTAACAAATATGGAGTATTGAAGTTGATAATGAAAACTCTTTTATCTTTAAAGCACATCTCGGTGACAGTGTTCAGACATAATTTCCGACCCCTGAAAGGTCGACATGATATTGTTTTTTTTAAATAATAATATTTTAATCGTTTTAGAATTCTTGCAACAACTCAGAGAATCCGCTGCCTCCTAATAAGCTATTGCTGAGCCATAATTGAAAACAAGGTTCCTAGCGGCTATGCTCTCATAGCAAAGCATACACTATAGATTGTCTTAGCTACTCAAGTCATTGTCTGCTTCTTTCAACCTCATCATTCCCATTGTATAGCAGGGTCGGCCGCTCGAGTCGACTCTCTCCATCTCTTTATATTCTCTTCATCTTATCTACAGTAAATTAACACAAAATATTTAATCAATGAATTTAAAAATAAACTATTTTATTTCAAATGGAATTTGAGTAAAAATATTGGCTTTTAAAAGTTAATGGAGAAATTAATATTGTGTTGACTCAAAAATTGGGTAAAGGAAAAAAATATCTTTAACCAGAAAGGGATACAATACAGTACTATCTTACCATCACAGTACCAAATAACTCTAGCAGTGGTATCTCATCGGGTGCCTCTCCTTGCCCATCATATTACTGATTTATCTGATAAAAAAAAATATCTAAAATTCTTAAATAGCTGTAATAATAATCATTACTAAAGGTAACTAAATTCTTAACTATCAACCTTGATAAGAAATTATGAATTTATCAACAAATCTATAAACTTTGCATAAAATGTTTGAGTCTTCTTAAATGGAGAATATTTTCAGACGAGTAATGGCAGTGATTTCTGTATCGTCAGTGTTCGCTTAGACTCGGTGTCGACAACTACTCTTGGATTATGTGCATCGTAACCTACCGAAAATTTCACTGTGATTCCCGTAGAGTTCAACCACGATGTCCATTTGGTATCTGGGAGATGAGGGATGGCAATTTTATCCTAAGGAAACCAGACTCTGTAATGATACTTTCACTAGAAAACCCTGTGGATGTGAAGACTGTGAGGCTTATAAGGGGCAACGTGACTTCATATTCAGGAGATTAAAACAACATAACTACACAGTAAACCCAGCAGTGATTTACCACAAAATCATGTGTAAATGTGAGGGATGTAAAGATCTCTCTGACCAGCTTCTCAAGTTTAATAAGGAAGTAATCCTTAAGCGACAGAACAAGAGAAAGAAGACTTCTACAGACTCTTCACCAGTGCCAGTATCAGCCCCAGCATCGCCACTTGTGACTCCAAGGACTGAGAGCACAGATTCGTCCTTGTCTGTCCCTACAACTCCTCAGCAATTAGGTGCAACAGCAGTCATCCCTCCTACCAACGAGCCTGAGTCCTCCAACGCCATGGAGACCGAACAGGGGGCCCACTCTATGGACTGCAACTGCACAGATTGCCTCCAGACACTCCTTCAAGAAGCCACTGTTATACAAGAGAACATCCCAGCTACACAGCCAAAGAAGCCTCTGCCAAAGTTTCGACTTTCACAGGCAAACCACAAGCTCTCTTATGCCTCTGTTGCTGCCATGGCTGCCAAGCCTGGCATGCAACTCACTGCAAGACCCAACAGGAAAGGTGACCTTATCATCTATCCCAAGGACATTGAGACAGCCAGATTCCTTCAGGAAGACTCCACCTTAACACTGCTGGATCCTGCTTTTATCAGGAAGAAGGCAGTCATTACTAGGTATCCTGTGACGATGCCTATCTCCATTGTAACCTCATGCAGCAATATTGACTGTGCTGTTCGCTGCACAAGCAAGGATGACGTTCCTGTTCAACGCCTAATAGCCACCTTTATAGGTCCAGTTCCCTCCAAACTGAACTTAGGAGTCTGGGGTACTTTCCCCATCGAGGAATACACACCTGAGCCCCTTCGATGTTACAGATGCCAACGCTTTGGACATCATAAAGAAGAATGCAGAGGCCCCATTATTTGCGGTATCTGCAGCCAGCGACATAGCACAGAAGTGTGCATAAAGGCCCATAAAGAAGGGCGACAAACCACATCCAAGTGCCCCAATTGTTCCAAGCCACACCATGCTTGGAATAAGCGCTGCCCAGAGCGTCTCAAGAGGATAGCAGCTATGAAGAATACATCCTCTTCAAACCAAAACAAACCAGCTTCATCCCAGCCACCTAAAGAACAGAGAACTCCTCGCCAGAGAAGACCAACTCAGCCAACTCCTGCTCCTACTTCTACATCTACAATAGCTCCTGCATCTACACCTACAACTGCTCCTAAAAAGGACCAGCAACGACCTGCAACTGTTCCTAAGAAAGATCAGCACCGACCTGCAACTGCTCCCCAAAGGGACCAACAACGACCTACAACTGTTCCTAAGAAGGATCAGCACCGACCTGCAACTGCTCCCCAAAGGGACCAGCAACGACCTTCATCCACTTCCCCTTCCCAAACCTTGACTCAAGCAATTGAGTCTCTCACCTTGCAAGACCTCATACCTATCGCCTTCCAGATCCTTACCAAAGTCCTCTCCCTCTCATCAACCTCCACCTTCCAGCAACTCCTGCAACAGTTCCAGTTCTCAGCCACTGAGCAGAGATAATCCTTCCCTACTTGCAATCCTTCCCTTCCCAATTCCCTATTCCTAAATGGAGAATAGTTATTACAAGGCTGTCTTCCTCATAAGGAAACAGCTCTTGTTTTTCCTGTCTCCCACCCTCTTTCCCTGTTAACCCTCCTCTTACCTATCCTTAGGGGGCCTTACTCGTGCCAGCTGACCGAGCGCAGCACAGTTTTGGCCCCCTCCCCCTTTTCCATCACAAGAGCAGGAATAAGCTTCTTTGTTTAAACCTACTCCTTTACTCTCCTACTAAAATTTCCTTCACTCCTCTCCCAGTCTCTTTTACTTACTGGGACTTACTACT
>NW_027171835.1:95000-112500 GCF_036898095.1 Palaemon carinicauda
TTACAATAGAGGAAGTGAGGAGAGCACTAGATGAAACGAGAGTAGGAAAAGCATCTGGTATGGATGGTGTGAAAGCTGAGATATTGAAGGAAGGGGGTGTGACTGTAATTGAATGGTTGGTGAGATTGTTTAATGTGTGTTTTGTGTTGTCAATGGTACCAGTAGATTGGGTCTGTGCATGTATTGTACCACTATATAAGGGTAAGGGAGATGTGCATGAGTGTTGTAATTCAAGAGGTATTAGTTTGTTGAGTGTAGTTGGAAAAGTGTATGGTTGAGTACTGACTAATAGGATTAAGGATAAAACAGAGAATGCAATCTTGGAAGTACAGGGTGGTTTTAGAGGAGGTAGGGGTTGTATGAATCAGATTTTTACAGTTAGGCAGATATGCGAGAAATATTTAGCAAAAGGTAAGGAGGTGTATGTTGCGTTTATGGATCTGGAGAAAGCATATGATAGAGTTGATAGGGAAGCAATGTGGAATGTGATGAGGTTATATGGAGTTGGTGGAAGGTTGTTGCAAGCAGTGAAAAGTTTCTACAAAGGTAGTAAAGCATGTGTTAGAATAGGAAATGAAGTGAGCGATTGGTTTCCGGTGAGAGTGGGGCTGAGACAGGGATGTGTGATGTCGCCGTGGTTGTTTAACTTGTATGTTGATGGAGTGGTGAGAGAGGTGAATGCTCGAGTGCTTGGACGAGGATTAAAACTGGTAGACGAGAATGATCATGAATGGGAGGTAAATCAGTTGTTGTTTGCGGATGATACTGTACTGGTAGCAGACACAGAAGAGAAGCTTGACCGACTAGTGACAGAATTTGGAAGGGTATGTGAGAGAAGGAAGTTGAGAGTTAATGTGGGTAAGAGTAAGGTTATGAGATGTACGAGAAGGGAAAGTGGTGCAAGGTTGAATGTCATGTTGAATGGAGAGTTACTTGAGGAGGTGGATCAGTTTAAGTACTTGGGGTCTGTTGTTGCAGCAAATGGTGGAGTGGAAGCAGATGTACGTCAGAGAGTGAATGAAGGTTGCAAAGTGTTGGGGGCAGTTAAGGGAGTAGTAAAAAATAGAGGGTTGGGCATGAATGTAAAGAGAGTTCTATATGAGAAAGTGATTGTACCAACTGTGATGTATGGATCGGAGTTGTGGGGAATGAAAGTGATGGAGAGACAGAAATTGAATGTGTTTGAGATGAAGTGTCTGAGGAGTATGGCTGGTGTATCTCGAGTAGATAGGGTCAGGAACGAAGTGGTGAGGGTGAGAACGGGTGTAAGAAATGAGTTTGCGGCTAGAGTGGATATGAATGTGTTGAGGTGGTTTGGCCATGTTGAGAGAATGGAGAATGGCTGTCTGCTAAAGAAGGTGATGAATGCAAGAGTTGATGGGAGAAGTACAAGAGGAAGGCCAAGGTTTGGGTGGATTGATGGTGTGAAGAAAGCTCTGGGTGATAGGAGGATAGATGTGAGAGAGGCAAGAGAGCGTGCTAGAAATAGGAATGAATGGCGAGCGATTGTGACGCAGTTCCGGTAGGCCCTGCTGCTTCCTCCGGTGCCTTAGATGACCGCGGAGGTAGCAGCAGTAGGGTACTCGGCAGTATGAAGCTTCATCTGTGGTGGAAATGTGGGAGGTTGGGCTGTGGCACCCTAGCAGTACCAGCTGAACTCGGCTGAGTCCCTCGTTAGGCTGGAGGAACGTAGAGAGTAGAGGTCCCCTTTTTTGTTTCGTTTCTTGTTGATGTCGGCTACCCCCCAAAATTAGGGGAAGTGCCTTTGATATATGTATGTATGTATACATATATATATATATATATATATATATATATATATATATATATATATATATATATATATATATATATATATATTGTGTATATATATATATATATATATATATATATATATATATATATATATATATATATATATATATATATATATATATATATATGCTGCATTCTGTGCTTTTAACAAAACTGAAAATAGTGTCAGTGATAGAGATTAAAATGTTCACGATTTGTTTCTCCAGAGAGAGAGAGAGAGAGAGAGAGAGAGAGAGAGAGAGAGAGAGAGAGAGAGAGAGAGAATTGTGTATTTCCCTCAGGATCCAACACTTCTTCAGGCATATGAGAGACTTGGATATCCTTAATTGAAACAGGTTGCCATGGTTCAAGTCCTTCCGTCCGAGGAATTCCTTACTTCAGCAATTACAGTATGGGAGGATCGGAATGATCTACTCTCTCTCTCTCTCTCTCTCTCTCTCTCTCTCTCTCTCTCTCTCTCTCTCTCTCTCTCACTCTCTCTCTCTGGAGTATGTGTCAGAGTAATATGACTTGAAACAAGATAACGGGAAGAATGGGACAGAAAACGAGAAAATGTCTAGAAATTGCTGAAATTACCCGATAAACAGAAAGAACAGTAGAAGGAAATTGATAATACTGTACACCAGAAAGGGAAATTCCTTGGAAAAGTTGGATAACCATCCTTTATCCAAACCCAATCTAGAAGGTTATAGAACAGGTTAACAAGAATAGATAGGAAAAATAGGAGACAACAAGGCAGAAATGACACAAAATAATGGCTAAAAATACATATCAAAGAACAATAATTGCCAAAAAAAATTCTCTATAAAAATGCATAATGAAATCTAGCTGAGTAACTAAGTGTGAACGAAAACTCTCCAAGAAATACAACCAAAGAAAATGAAATAAAGAAAATCACCAAAGCCAGACAGAATTGTGGGCGATATTCAATGCCGTATACCGTGGCTGAAGAGTCCTTAGCTATCTGTCTTTCTCTACTTGCATTCTGGAGTCCTTGATAGCCAATTACAAAGACGAAGTTTTGCTCATGACCGAGATTTAACGCTTCGATTAGAAGTAAATCATTTGATACTTAAAAACATTGTTGAAGTTTTCGGGTATTTACGAGTGACTTGTGTCGTTTTACGGTATACTTTGAAGGGCTGTTGAGTTTAGCTGAACTTTGTGAGGTGCACTAGCTTGTTATTTGTGGGAAGATGGTAAGTGTCCATATTTTTTTTTATGTTGTACATTTTCCGCACGATTTCTGTCAGATCTGCTTTTACTTTGGAAAGTAGCAAACGCCTAATGTTTCCAGAGAAGTGATTATGGTTGGAGCTATTCCTAGTGTTTGTGTTCTTTACGAAATCATAGTGCCCTTAATACAGGTGTGGGTATCCCGTTTATCATTTCCAACGTGGATGGAATTTGGTCTTGGTCGTAAATGATCACGCTTAATTAGTGGTTAGAGGTGTAAAATACGTCCTTTTAGGAGTTCTTTAATCTTTGTTCATTGGTATAGTGATTGTTAATCTTGATATTGTCAAGATTATAAGGCTTTGTCACGGTGAGGTATTTTAGCTTTGCTAAAAGAATTCCTATGTTTAAGCTGTTCAATGTCTATTATCATATGTGGGTGGTGTTGGTTATTTAGTTCTGTCTTCAATGAAAAATTTGTGATTTGACGGAAAGTAAAGTTAGTATCGATTTCTCCTCCTCAATTATGGCGTTCATCATTTATTTCATCTTTCAAAATAACTTTAAAGGTTTGGTTCGGATTTCTTGTTTTATTTATCATGGATTGTTACCACCAGGTATTAATTTTGTAGCCTGGTAATATACTTTTTACTGATTAATCGGCAAAAGTAATCTAGACTTCTCAAGATACATTCGTTACATAACTTTTATTTTACTTTACTCTTTAACGAAATAAGTTTTTGCCAAACTACCTATATTATGACTTAAAAGACAAATTCAGTGTTTGGTCATAAAAAGTCTTAATCTTAATATTTAAACTTCTTGGTTAAAAAAAAAAAAAAAAAAAAAAAAAAAAAAAAAAAAAAATTTAAGATTTTCAAGCGAATTGCGTAGTGTCCATTTTTGATCGGAGGAATTTGTTCTATGTGTAAAAGTTTTATATTAGGTGTATGAGTTTTGGTACAGTAATTAGATATATCACAACAAGTATGGAATGCTAACAGTAATTGGGCACACTAGTTTAGAGATTGATCATAAATATTTCGGTAGTTTAATTAGCATTATGAAATTAGGATTTTCTTGTTAGCTTTCATATTTCAGAATCTACATATTTTAGCTCTCTGCTTAGAATAAAGCATTAAATGTTATTTTAGTTATGGTATTTAACTGTTTTCTTAAAATTTTTAAACTATGAATTTTTTAAAAGTTTAATAGCATTCAAGCTTTAGCTTTTAAAGAATTGGAAATTAATTTTTGTTTAGCGGTTAAGTGTAAAAGCTTATTTTATGCACCTGTTATTTAAAATCTCATCTATAAAAGTTTCAGAAGGTTGATGACCATTCAAGTTCTAGAATTTAAAAAGATTTCGAACAAATGTAAAATTGAGTCTGTTAAGGTTGGCTAGCATTTTTCAAGTATGGATCTTTAAGCTTCTATGGTATAAGTTTACCAGAGATGTATGCTAGATTGAAAGCATACTTCGGTGAAATAATAAGTTATACTAATATATATTTGTTACTATAAAGTCCACCTTTGCCGGGTGGCTGGTGCTCTGAAGGCAAAGGTGAACTTGCGGCTGTCAACTTCAGATATTAGTTCTCTGTAGTCATTGATATGGTGGACCTGTAATCACTGATATGGTAGATTTCCAAATATTAGGTGGCCATTGTTGAAATCTTTAATTTTTAGATTGCAACCGCATTTCTGTTCTTTAATTTCCCTGCAGCTCTTGCATAGCCAAAATGTAAACTTTTATATTTACTAGGACAAGATTAATGGGGCATCAATGCTTGGCATTTGAGCAGATACTCAATGGCTGTCATATGACTTTAATAAAGTTAGATTTTATTAAATTTAGTTCAGACGGGGGTGGGCGACTTAACGGCTTTACAAACGTTGTCTTGGATGTCAAATCTGCGTGCTTTTAAAGTTTAGTTAATGCATTTTATCCAATACGGACTGATGTTGCTGTTCAGAAATCTTTAAATTTTTTTCATATTTAGTTTTATTTTATTATCGTAACTCTATAGTATACTTCAATCTGACAAAAGCTATCAGGAGAGTTTAGTTCAGTAAAATTTCTTGTCGAAAAGTCACTGCATTTCAGTGTAATACAGAAAACTTTATTGGTATTACAAACGCTAGGTGGAAATGTGGGAGGTTGGGCTGTGGTACCCTAGCAGTACCAGCTGAACTCGGCTGAGTCCCTGGTTAGGCTGGAGGAACGTAGAGAGTAGAGGTCCCCTTTTTTGTTTTGTTTCTTGTTGATGTCGGCTACCCCCCATAAATTGGGGGAAGTGCCTTTGGTATATGTATGTATGTACAAACGCTAGGGCATTTGGCACACACTTTTCCTTTTTTTGTTTCCCGTTATAGATATAGATATTTCTCAGATAAATTTCCCCTTAGACATATTCCCCTTATAGATATATTTCTTTTTTATATTATAGATATCAGATTTTTAAAAATACGCACTTATTGTATATTCCCTTTACCATATATCACCCTTTATGGAGATTGCTATTTTAATGAGGCTTTGGATATTGGGTCTTATCTTATCTTACTAGTTAACATTCTTTGATTTTACTTTAGGTTAGACTATTAATATTACGACAGGTTAAAAAACTGAAACTTTCAGGTTGGCCAAAGTTTTTAAAAATGGCTAAATAGTTTTGAGAAACTGTTTTGCAGGCTTGTGTATATTGGTTTAATAAATTACTTAGTTTCTCTTCATTTTATCTAGTTATTACAAGTATTCTTTTGTACACCCTTGACTGTGGGTGCACCTTGACTCTGGACTGCCTATTCATTTGCCATAGATACGCTAATCCTTGAATATGTAACTTAACGTGGGTAACTTAATGACTTGTGTAAAGTTTAAAACTTTTTGTGGGAAGTAGCCTTTACCTATGAGTTTATTACCTATGAGTTTATTACCTATAAATGTAATACCTATGAGTTTATTTTCGGTGTACAGTACTTGAGTGTCGAAAGGATTTTAATATTAAATCTTTCTAACCAGGCAGAATGTTAAGACTGGAATGATGCAAGGTCAGCAATTCTGGTTTTGAGTTTCTGCCAAAAAAGTTCACCTGCAGTGGTCCTAAAGGCAGTTCGCTGACATAATCTTTCAACTTCGTTTTTGGATTTGAGACTTACGGCCCATGCCTGGTTAAAGGAGAAAGTACACCAATGAACTATTTAACTGGAAAGGACACTGTAATCCAGCATAGATCGCCTGCTCTTTTAACAGTTCTCCCACCCGTGACCTGAGCAACCCTAGTTTGACTGGAGCACTTGAGTGGAGGAGCTGTCATCTGCATTCGAATGCACGAGACGTAGTAAATGCATCGGTGAATTGACATAGTTACAGTGGTGCAGCATTATGGCTGAAGAACTTTCATCTCCACGATCAGATTTACATATGTTTGAAGCAAATAAAATTTGAGAATTTAATCTTTATTTATGAATTCTCTTGTTTTAAATTTTACCACCTTGATGAATAAAAGGGTTAAGAGACAAGTAGTTATAACTTCCTACTTCTGTGCAAAGGTCGGGATCTTTAAAACTGCAAAGGTCGGGATCTTTCAAACTGTGCCAAGGTCGGGATCTTTCAAACTGTGCCAAGGTCTGGATCTTTCAAACTGTGCCAAGGTCTGGATCTTTCAAACTGTGCCAAGGTCTGGATCTTTCAAACTGTGCCAAGGTCTGGATCTTTCAAACTGTGCCAAGGTCTGGATCTTTCAAACTGTGCCAAGGTCTGGATCTTTCAAACTGTGCCAAGGTCTGGATCTTTCAAACTGTGCCAAGGTCTGGATCTTTCAAACTGTGCCAAGGTAGGGATCTTTCAAACTGTGCCAAGGTCTGGATCTTTCAAACTGTGCCAAGGTCTGGATCTTTCAAACTGTGCCAAGGTCTGGATCTTTCAAACTGTGCCAAGGTGGGGAGCTTTCAAACTGTGCCAAGGTGGGGATCTTTCAAACTGTGCAAAGGTAGGGATCTTTCAAACTGTGCAAGGCTAGGGAGCTTTCAAACTGTGCCAAGGCTAGGGAGCTTTCAAACTGTGCCAAGGTGGGGAGCTTTCAAACTGTGCCAAGGCTAGGGAGCTTTCAAACTGTGCCAAGGCTAGGGAGCTTTCAAACTGTGCCAAGGTTAGGGAGCTTTCAAACTGTGCCAAGGTTAGGGAGCTTTCAAACTGTGCCTAGGTAGGAAGCTTTCAAACTGTGCCTAGGTAGGAAGCTTTCAAACTGTGCCTAGGTAGGGAGCTTTCAAATTGTGCCTAGGTAGGGAGCTTTCAAATTGTGCCAAGGCTAGGGAGCTTTCAAACTGTGCCAAGGCTAGGGAGCTTTCAAACTGTGCCAAGGTAGGGAGCTTTCAAACTGTGCCAAGGCCAGGGAGCTTTCCTGTGCTGTGCATATCTGGACCATACTTTTAATTAGAATATATAGGGTACAAAAAAAAATCAGTGGTACAAATATTGTAATACCGGTAGCACGCAAGCTTTAAAGGGTTATTGAAAATATATAAAACTTTGCTCTCAATCAGTTTGACACTTATGAAAGTTTTGAACTGTTCCTAATGTTACTTGGGTTTTAAGAATTTATGGGATTTTCATACATTACTATAAGTGTTCATTGAAGTGCCGACAAAGTGTTCTCTACTACGGGTATGTCAAAGCGGGGATTGTAGAGTAAAATGAGACATTTAATAAAGTAAACTTTTCGATAATTTGTAAATCTTCTAATACCGATTTTAGTTTGTGAGAAATCCAGTACTTTTATTGAAAATAACATTTTAGTTCGTTTTCAAGAAACGAGAAGTAAAGGTGATTTTAAGATTCAGAAATTTAACAATGCTTTAAACTTGAGAAAGTCTACTGCCATTATTCAATCTTATAGGGTTCCGTAGAAATTCTTGTATAACCTTAAAATGTTAGGTCTGTAAAAGTAGAGGAACCTTTAATCATATACCAAAACTACTTTAATTAATTCAGATCCCGAGATCTAAACTGCCTGTAGCGATCAAGGGCAGAGTATGTAGACTAGAATAACGTGGCAAGTCTATGAAATAAAAATGGTTACCTGAACTTTTCTTTTTTTCCTTTTAACACATTCATAAATCTGTCAATACTTGAAGGTAAGTGTAGGTAATTGCGGATTTATTAAAATAAAGATATTCTAAGTGATTTACATTCGTTTGTATAATAGAACTGGGACGGAAGGTTTAGAAATACCATAACATTCCATCATATAGCCAGTATAGTTTGCTCAGACTGAGGGTTCCAGAAGCTAATGATTATATAAAGAGGATAATAGGGCCTTGTAGTATCAAACTCCTTTGCTGGTTTCTAAATAGTTAATCCTCAAATTATAACTGCTGAATATTTTCGGTATAAAAGAAATTTTGGTGCTATTATACTATGCTATCTACCGCCGATTTTGCTATCTACCACCCTCTCTCTGAAATTTTGGAATTGGTTTATTATTTTGTTTATGAGACCCTAATTAACACTTTACAATTAACTGGGAAATCACCTAATACTGTCACTGATTGGTTTAATGTGTCTGGAAGTGTGTAGTGTGGTGGTTTCAATTGGAAAGTTCTGAGAAAAGGCGAAGATGTATTCCCTGCTTTCTTGAATGATGTAAGATATGTTTACATACAGTAGTAGATTAAATTTTTTATTGAATATTTTTCATAGATTATTTTCTTTCAGTTTTGTAATATTTGATTTTTCATTTGATTAACTTGTAACATTGTTGTATGATGAGCTTTGAATAATTTGTGGAAAAAAAGTTTCTCCACAAACTGCTTATAATTATGCACCCATGTTGTCCTGCCAATGAATATTATTAAACTATCATTAAACTATCATTAAAGTCCAATGAGGATAACATACTGGTGGTAAGTAATCTGTTTGATAATCCTCATCAAACAGGAGGATTAACATTGACGGTAGATAACATACTTTGTGGTAGTTACCATACTACAGTAGAAATTCGACGGTAGATAGCATACTATAATAGAAATTCGACGGTAGATAGCATACTATAATAGAAATTCGACGGTAGATAGCATACTATAATAGCACCGAAATTTTGTTGTCGAAAATCTTAGATCTGCTCGACTTGAAGAAATGGCATAAACTAACATGCTTTCAGTACTCTGTAAGACGAGCTTCCGAATGTAATTATATTTTGACTTTTTAAATACGGTTGGAAATTGAAACTAGTAACAAAATTAATTTCAAGCAATTATGGAATGAATCCGTGGTAAAAAAAGTGTCACTCAGTATAGAATATGCCTTCACAACAAGCAGTCTTATTTTGCTCTCCACTAAGTACTTTTACAATGTTTTTTCTTCAATATTTAGTAGAGTTGTCAATGGGCCATACCCCACAGGAAAAATTTTCGTTGAAATTGGTTCTCTAGCTTTTGTGAGATGATCACTTGTAATAAACGAATAAAATGGTCATTAAACTTCACGGTTATTTATTAAAGTACTTCTAGTAATTGTACTTTGATAAACTTTATCCACAGTCTTACGGATGCAATCTTAGGTCATACTCATCGGCTAAAAAGTTTGTTAAAGTTGATACAGTAGTTTTTGTTAAAAGTTGCTGGCAAACAAAGGGGGAATACATCCCTTTGTAGAATCTTAGATTCTGGCTAAGTCATTTATAAACTCCCTTAGCTAATTTCAGGGATAATTAATGATAAATATTGCAGTTTTGCAGTATCTTGCGCAGTTAGAGCAGTTTTGGAAATTGGTTACAAAGTACATAATGAATTTCCGTAATATTTTTAACTCAAAATAATGGTTTTTATGAAGTTGATCGCAAGGGAAGATTGTGAGGATTTTCTTATTAGATTTCAATTGTGAAAATGGTTTTAACTATTGATGGTTCTGTAATAACACGATATATAAGTAGTAATTTCTAAAGATTGTTTTACCTTTTCTAATTCAATAAACTTTTTATAATCTAATCAGGAAGAAAAAACCTAAAAAAAAAAAAATAATAAAAAATAGAGCATCTGACACTGCATTAATCCATTAGCAGACTGTGATGACAAACAAAGCAGAGTTGCTTCCTTATTGTCAGAAGTTTTCTCGAATTTTTATCAACGTAATTGACATCGTTCAGGGATTTCATGCAATCACTGATCCACATTTTCAGTGATTACATGAAATCACTGAAATCTTTAGTGATTACATGTATTCATTAACGGTTGTATCATATATATATATATATATATATATATATATATATATATATATATATATATATATATATATATATATCTATCAGAATTCGTTGAATATGCCCCCTATTAGAAAAGGTTAGAACCACTTGATTATATGCTTTCATTTCATCTAGGCTTCCATCCACATGTGCACATTCTAACAAATAGCCCAACCAAAGTTTCTTTCCAACAAAGGAACTTTCAAATTTCTATCTAATTATGAGAAAAAGGATAAATTTGCTCAAAATAAAAGAAAAATTTCAGGAAAAAATGGAGAGATGATGTTTGTGACCTGTGCAAAGAAAATAATATAGAACATTTTGGAACATGAGGAGAACGAGTTACAGGAGTGTTTATGTTGTATAATTGCAGAAGACGGCAATGAATCAAGGAAATGGTTGGGAAAGCATGAAAAGGTTGCCATAACTAATTTCCTCACAACAGAATTAAGCGTAAAATGGAAAAATATAATTACACTTATACTTTCATTAAGGAAGACAGTTGTTTATGGTAAAAAATAATCAAGAAGGTCTTAGAAAAAGGCCTCAAACCACTATAACTGTCTTAGGATATGAATACTACGTAACTTTCATAAATAATGATAATGGTTGATACCAAAAATAAAAGACATTAAAACTGACAGAAATGCATACTATTCGCAACTGCACGCAAAATACTCATAAAATAGATTTATAATATATCGATATCTCAAATATCTATGTAATATTTTAATGATAAAATTTTAATTATATTCCAAAACTAATGTGAATTATACATTTATCAAAAAAATATATATTTATTAGGGGATTTAATTATTTCGATATAGGTTGAATTTTTAAAAGCCTTTTTGTCCCTGAAATCGAAGAAATTATTTGCTTCTGAGGAAGTTGCTCGGAGTGAAAGGAGCAGCAACAAGAAAGGAAAGGAGAAAATCCTAAGTGTTTCAAATATTTATAGACAATTAAAACACGCTAATTTAAGTATAAAATCAGTTAGATCAAAGCCAAAGATGAAGAAATAAGGATAAGTTCCAAACTAGGAAGAAAGATTAGAAAATGGCTTAGTAAGCAAGTTTGCACAACAGGCAGTCACCGCCAGCTACCTAAGGTATTAACTTGCCTCCTCCTCGTTCCGTTGAAGATATCTTCAAGTGCATATGGGTAAAATGAGGGGAGCAGGAATGTAGGTAAAATGAAGAAAATAAGCAGGAATATGGGTAAAATGAAGAAAAGAAGCAGGAATATGGTTTCATTTTAAATGGTTTATATGTTTCAAGCGTTGCATTGCAGGCCTATATGACATTACAACTTCTGCATCTATAGAGCATTGCATTGTAGGCCTATCTTACATTGCAGCTTCTGCATCAATATGTTTTAAGCGGTACATTGTAGGCCTTTCTGACATTGCAGCTTCTGCATCTATATGTTTTAAGGGTTGCATTGTAGCCCTATCTTACATTGCCGCTTCTGCACCTATATGCCTTAAGCATTGCATTTTAGGCTTATCTGACATTAAAGCTTCTGTATCTATATGTTTTAAGTATTGCATTGTAGGCCTATCTGACATTAAAGCTTCTGCATCTATATGTTTCAAGTGTTGCAATGAAGGCCTATATTGACATTGAAGCTTCTGCATCTATATGTTTTAAGTGTTGCATTGTAGGCCTATATGAGATTACAGGTTCTGCATCTATGTGTTTCAAGTGTTGCATTGTAGGCCTATATGAGATCACAGCTTCTGCATCTATAGAGCATTGCATTGTAGGTCTACCTGACCTTACAGTCAGCAGGAACATTGTTGCTTTTATGCAGGATTCTTCTTCTTCTTCTTCTTCTTCTTTGCCTGCATCTTTTTGTGTAACAGAGCGTCTCATATTCTAGCGATTTCATATAACCACGGGAATTTTCAGTGAAATCAGGTAAGTAGTAGGTTGGCTAGGGCACTAACCATCCGTTGAGATACTACCACTGGGGAGTTAGTGGGTCCTTTGACTGGTCAGACAGTCCTACATTGGATCTATATCTCAGGTTATAACTTGATTTTTCTTTGCCTACACATACACCGAATAGTCTAGCTTATTCTTTCCACGTTCTTCTCTGTCCTTATACACCTAAGAACACTGAGAATGCCATGCAATTCTTCTCCTAGAGGTTAAACACTGCACTATAATTGTTCAGTGGCTACTTTCCTCTTGGTAAGGGTAGAAGACACTCTTTAGCTACGATAAGCAGATTTTCTATGAGAAGGAAACTCCAAAATCAAACCTGTGTTCTCTAGTCTTGGATGGTGTCATAGCCTCTATTACATGGTCTTCCACTATCTTGGGTTAGAACTCTCTTGCTTGAGGGTACACTCGAGGAATCTTCCCTACCTTTTTTTTTTCTCATTCTCTTGTTTTGTTTTTTTTTTTCAAGTTTTATAGTTAATATGAAAGATCTATTTTCAAGTTGTTATTGTTCTTAAAATATTTCATATTGTTCATTACTTCTCTTTTAGTTTATTTATTTCCTTATTCCCTTCCCTCACTAAGCTATTGTCCCTGTTGGAGCCCTTGGGCTTATAGCATCCTGCTTTTCCAACTAGGATTGTAGCTTAGCAAGTAATAATAATAATAATAATAATAATAATAATAATAATAATAATAAATGTGTAATATTTGTTTTTCAAAATTAAAACTTTTTAATTTTTAAATGGTTTTGGGATGTCAGGATATCGAAATAGGTGTCCCATTTTATTTATATATCGTCATAAAATGATAAGAATCCTTAAAGAGTATAATGTATAATAGATATTGACATTTAAAAAAGCATGTTTAATATTACATTCTAAAATTAGCTCCCACTAAATTATTCACATATTATGTTTTATAAATTATTACTAAGAGCATTGTAAATTGTGCCCCTAAATAGGCAATCATAATAACCACGAGAATTTGCTGTTTTCCATGTAGTTCTAGTTTGCTGATTAGTTAAATAGCCAATTGCAATAACCATTTGAGTCTGCTATTTTCCGTGTGCTATGAGTTTACACTGAGAAACTATTATAGCCAATCGTAATAAATTCCAGTCAAGTGTTTTCCCTGTGAGCCAAGTTTGCTGAGTAGCTAAGTAGCCAGTCGCAATAGCCCCCAGAGTCTATTGTCTTCCCTGTGTTTCTAGTTTGCTGAGAAGCTAGGTAGCTTAAGGTGTCGCATAGGTTGATCTCACAGACATGAATTGGAATTCTTACAATTGTATTCAGCCATGGCGGAGAGATGTCGGCGTTGACGGGTGGACCAGGCGTCAGACTGTCAAGTGAAGGCATGCACCAGAGGCATGTGGTCTGTGCGAATGACGAAGGGCGTACCTTCTAAGAAATGGCGAAAGTGACGGACAGCCAAGTGCACCGCCAGCAATTCTCGATCGAAGGTAGAATAACCCGATTCTGCCTTGGACAGTTTTCTGCTGAAGAAGGCCAATGGGCGGGGCGAGCCTTTAACCACCTGCTCGAGTACTGCATGATAGCGACGTCGCTGGCATCGGTGGAGAGAAGGAGAGGGGTGTGTGGGATAGGAAAAGTGAGAGCCGCAGCAGTTGATAGGCCCTTCTTTGCATTGCAGAAGGCTGCTTCTTGAAGGGGACCCCACTTCAGGTCCTTTGGCTTGCCCTTGAGGGAGACATAGAGGGGAGCAAGAGTGGCGGCAATGGCTGGCAGAAAACGGTGATAATAGTTGATCATGCCCAAGAATTCCTGCAGAGCTTTGACGGTCGAGGGCGTGGGGAAATTCTGAACGGCTGCTACCTTCTCAGGGAGGGGATGGACTCCTTCAGGAGTGATACGGTGCCCTAAGAACGACACTTCGTTGGCGCCAAAGGTACACTTGTCGTACCGGACTACAAGGCCGTTTTGTTGCAGGCGGTCGAGCACGATGCGCAGGTGACGGAGGTGTTCCTCTTTCGAGGAGGAGAACACAAGTATGTCGTCCACATAACATACACAGAAAGGGAGGTCCCCTAAGATGCCATCCATGAGACGTTGAAACGTTGCCCCAGCATTACGAAGGCCAAAACAGGAGTAATTGAAGGTGTATGTACCAAACGGAGTGGTGATGGCGGTCTTGGGGATGTCTTCTGGGTTCATAGGCACCTGATAATACCCCATCAGGAGGTCAAGCGTAGAGAAAACCTTCGCTTTGTGCAGGTAGGAGGTCACATCGGCAATGTTTGGGAGGGGGTAGTCATCCGGTTCTGTTTGCATGTTCAGGCGCCTGTAATCCCCGCACGGACGGAGGGAGCCGTCTTTCTTCAGAACGATGTGTAAGGGTGACGACCATGGGCTGGAGGCCTTTTGGCAAAGGCCCATTTTCTCCATTTCGCCGAATGTCTGTTTGGCGGCTGCCAATCGTTCCGGTGCCAGACGTCTGAATTTTGCGAAGACTGGGGGTCCCGTCGTCTTGATATGGTGATAAATACCGTGCTTGGCAGGAACCGTGGGCGTTTGGCGAAGTTCTGGACGGAAAATTTCCGGGTACGACGTGAGGAGGTGGGCGTAGGCATCCGTGGGTGCGCTGATGTGGAGAGCGAGGTTAGAGGGGGCGGGTTGAAGAGATGTCGACAAGTACGAGTCTGCGTTGACCAATCGTTGGTGGGCGACATCGACCAGAAGGTGGAAATGAGAGAGGAAATCCGCACCAAGGATTGGCATTGTGACGTCAGCAACGAGAAACTTCCAATTGAATTTACCGTTTCCGAACGATAATGTGAGGTTCTCGTAACCGTAGGTGGGTATCGCAGATCCGTTGGCAGCTACCAAGCAGACGTCGTCAGATGTAGACAGACTACGTCGTGCTTTGAAGAGTTTCCTTGGCAAAAGAGAACGACAAGCACCCGTGTCTACCAAAAATCGCACGCTCGTTCCTGCATCCTGTAAAAAGAAAAGATTAGAAACATGGGAGGCCACCGCCACAAGCGATGGCCTACTTACACGTTTTTTGGCCACTGACAATCTTTGGCATATTTCTTCGCGGTTGCCCCGAATCTGAAGTGGTAGTAGCAAAACTGCGGCGGATGGGAGGTAGTAAGTGGCTGTAGAAGTCGTTCGTTGGGGCGCGAGCGATTGGTGGGTGGTGGGCGGCTTTGTCGCCGCTTTGGCACGTCACGGGGTAGGCGTGTATGTCCTACGGCATTCATGTCAGCTTCGGTTGACGTTGAATAGGCATCCTCGTCGTCAGGGGTGGAGGCGTTGATGGAGGTCTTGAAGTGGCTGTCCATAAGGGCGTCAGCTTTGGTCATCAAGTCCTTTATGGGTAAACTATCGACATCGGGTATGGCAGCGCGTACAGGTTCGGGTAAACGGCGTATCCAAAGGGCACGAAGTAGGTTCACCTCACGAGGAGAGCCGTCTGCGGCAGGTTGAAGGCGAGCGATACTGGTCATTTCCCTGAGGGCAAGCGAAGCCCTTTGGTCCCCCAACGGTTGTTGCGAGAGCTGAAAAAGCTTTGCTATACGGGCGGCTGGCGACGGCGAGTACTGCTGCAGAAGGTATGTTTTGAGGGCGTCATACGCTATTGGGGTGTCTCCTTGTTCACAAAGCCAGTCGGATAATTCTGGGAAGGTGTCCTCGGGTATCGCCGCGAGAACATAATCCGCTTTGGTGGTTGAGCGAGTAACGCCCCTGATACGAAAGTGGACTTCTGCGCGCTGAAACCAAGCAAACGCCTCTCCGGTGGCGAACGGTGAAAGTTTCAATGGGGCGGCCGCAGCGCCAACTGCTGTAGTAGAGTCCGTCTCCGTCATAGTACCAACGATGGAGGGGCGAGGGAGGTGGGGGTGGAAGGCAGTGGGAGCGAGTCGACTTCCGGGGTCACCAATGTGACGGTGCCGTGTGAGGGTTGTGAACTCAAAGGCAGGATGCAATCAACTGAGTTATATTGTTATAGAACACTCTCCTTTATATACAAAACCTCAAGGCAACAGGACATAACAAGTTAACAAGACAGACAATGTTACAGAGGAAACAGCAGACATGAATTTTCATATTCATTTAGTGCGAGGGAAGAGCGAAGATACAAGCATAATATATGCAAAAGGAATTATGTACATTTGTGTGACACACGGTTGGTACAAGGGAAAGTGTGGAATTTTGATTATGTCAGATCTTAGTGCTGCTTTCGATGCTGTTGTGCACCAGTACTTACTTGACGACTTAAAGTCCATTGGAGTGACTGAGGAAGCACTGAAATTTCTGTGAAGTTACTTAATGAATAGGAAGACTATTGTAGAAGTTTCTGGAAACCGATCCAGTGAGAGAATTCTTATGAAAGGTGTACCACAGGGTAGTGTTCTGGGCCCTATCTTGTTCAACATATACAGTACACTATCGAGCTATCACACATCTTGAAAAAACAAAAAGTGGGCTTTAAACTATATGCAGATGATACTCAGTTTTACCTTTCAATTTCAACAACACAAGATACAAAGAAGAAAATTGATGAGATAATGACTGAAATAAAAACATGGATGCAGAGGAAAAAGCTTATATTAAATGATGATAAAACAGAAAGTATATTTTTTGGCACAAAGGTGGCTTTGAAGAATTACCAGCTAATTCAAAGTATAAAAATTGGGGACGCTGATGTTGGGATTGTGGCTGTTGTGAAAAATTTGGGTGTACTGATAGATTGTAATTTGTCAATGAGGGACCAAATAGTGAACACAGTGAAAGTGTGTAACTATCACCTGAGAAACATAGCATTTATTAGAAAATATTTAACAGAGGGCAGTACAAAAATTCTAGTGATGAGTCACGTAATATCAAGGCTTGATTATTGCAATTCTTTGTACTATAAATTGCCCAATACACTACTAAGAAAGCTTCAAAATGTCCAAAACCAGGCGGCTAGACTGATAAAAGGCATTAAATTTCGGGAGAGAATAACTCCTGCACTGATCGATCTACATTGGTTACCTGTTAAGGCTAGAATTGAATTTAAAATTTGTTTGTTGACTTACAAGGCACTTACAAGTGATAACCCTAAATATCTCCGTGATTGCTTGGTCCCCTACCCTCAAGCTACTAGCGCTGCTGTAAGAGTTAGACATGCCGATGATCCATAGACTATTCGAAATTAGTGTGGATCATGTAATAGGATGAAGAACGTTTTGTTATGCTGCACCGAGACTCTTCAACGACCTTCCACTTGATGTCAAGAATAGCAAAAATGTAGCAGCTTTCAAGAAAAACCTGAAGACAGATGTTATGATAGTGATCTTAAAACTATTTAGCC
>NW_027171836.1:0-5000 GCF_036898095.1 Palaemon carinicauda
AATTAGGTAATCGATTCTCTTGGTGCCTAGGCTAATTGCTTATGGAGCCTTAGTATACTTTATTATACTCCCCGGTTGCTTTCTTTTCTTCGGAGAAGGTATGCAATCCCTTTCCCTCTGTTTAAGCCTTGGGCTTATCCCTAAGCTGGTTTTTTCCGAATTTATTTTCGATAAAACTATACTAGGGTGTTACTGTACCTTCCTGTTCCAGCAAAGTCTGGTTCAAAGAGGGACAGAACAACAGAGTTTTTAGTCTGAGTCCGTGTTGTCTGGCTTGGGGCAGAGTCTCCCTCGCTGACCTAACACTTACAAAGGGAGCTTAGCTCCCTTAGGTCACTATCGAAGGTTTCTGTAAGTTATGATTCCTTCTTGTGTGATCGACCAGACTAAGTCCTGTTGCTGTTCTCGGGGAGGATAAAATCTTCCCTTGAGAGTAGCAACGCCTTCCTTGCTTTGGTGCTCTGGAAGCTGGCAGGTATTATACTACTGTGCTGGCCCTTTCCCTTAGATCTCCCTTAGGCTAAGACAGAGTTCTTGGCTGCGGGTGATCTGTCACTAAAGCAAGGTTGGCAGGACCCTTTTGTCCCTTCCCCTCTATCTCCGTAATGGCCTAGCCATTACTGTACTGTACCTTGCCGGCCGGCAGAGCTGGCCGGCAGGGGTATTACTGTACTGTATGTCATTCTACTTCTGGACCTAGTATAGGTTGGGATGTGGAATTGACTAAGCCCATTGACGGCCGGCAGAGATGCTGGACGGAAAGGGTCTTATGTTTTCGAGTGCTGCCCGGACCTCTCTTGGTCCCTCATCCATGCCTGCCGGCAGAGCCGGACGGCATTGGTCAAGGAAACCTAAATTAAGTTTCTCCCCTTCCTTATATGCACTCTTTCGGTTGCCGGGCTTGGGGGGTTGTGTACACTCTTATCCCGGCATCCATTCTATTTTCTTCTAGTGCTGTACCTGTCCCGGCTGCCGGCCTATGAGGCCGGCAGCCGGGCAGGTGTAGTCTTCTGGTTCTTTTGCTGCGGCTGGCATCGGTCTTGTACCTTTGCCGGCCGGCTTATGTCAGTCCTTGTCTGCCGGTCACCAAGAGTGTGGCCGGCAGCTGGGTACTACCTTGTGTAGTTGCTGGCCGGCAATCATTGCCGGCCAACACTGGCTGTTGCTGGCCGGCAGCTGCTGCCGCCGGCACAGGCATTTGAACCAGAGGGCTGCCGCCCTATAGCTGTTAAGTAGTATACTTTAAAGCTAATTGTGGTGTGTGCCGGCCGGCAAAGGCAGGCCGGCATACATCCTCCTATACTGTACTAGTATTCTTTTGTATAGCATATACAGTAAGAAGAAAACTATAGTAAAAGTTTAGGTACAGCACTGTATCTTCTAACACTATTGTGTTTTCTTGCACAGCCCTTAGCTGTTGCCCTCAGACAGGAAGCAGAGTTCTTCTCCGTCTATTATCCAGGATTTTAAAAATCATTGCCTAGGTGTGAGCTCCACCTGTTTCCTCTGGAAACCTTGCATTGGTTACTCTAGTAGAGATAAACCATTTTGATTTTATTATCTGGAAGGCTGCAACAATGGGTTGTGAGGGAAACACAAGTGTGTGTCTTTCCTTTATGAATTGTTATGCTATACTATGCATATCCAGTGATACATAGTTCACTTGATACTCATGGAAATTTCTTCTCTTTACAGGAGGACCCTCCGAAGTGCGGAAATGTTTCCTGCAATGTCCGCAGCAAGAACCTCTGCGGACATGAGTGTTGTAGGAGACACGCAGCATGCGCTGTCTCCAAGGATGATCTCCAGTATTGGGACCCTCAGGTATGTACTGTATGCACTAACCTGATTACTGAGGCTTTTGATTCCCCTAGAACGGCGGAATCAAGGGATATAGCTAGGGAAAAGCTTCGTACTTGGGTAAGGGGCTTCAAGAAGAACATCTCTGGCCCTTATCTTCCAAGTGAGAAGATGAGGGCGTATCTTTTTCCCCAGGCATCAGCTGAGGCAGTGATTCCCCAGCCTCAAGAGGAGATCCTCAAGACCAAGTCCAGGTGGACGAGGAAGTCGCAGATACGATGCAAGACATCCAGTTGTGTGACAGGATGTCTGACCTGGACGAACGTTTGGAAGAAGACCTCCTGGCAGAAGGTCAGGATCAAGTTCAAACCCGGATGTCGTAGAGGATGAGGTCGACGAGGTGTCGGCTACTCCGTTCAGATGCCGGAGCCTATCCCCTCAACATCGGCTGGTCTCCCAGTAGAACTGGGACAGGCCCTCTCTTCGATTGTTGGAATGATCCAACAAATGCAGAAGGAGAATCAGGAGAAGGCGGCTGCAATGGAACTGCGTATGCAGTCCCTGGCAGAATCACATGGGCCCCGGAAAAGGCTCAATGTGAAAGACCTTCCCATATGCTCAGATGCTAACCCATGGAGGTATGCTGAGCACATGCCGATGACGACTGGAAAGATCGTCATCTCGGATAAGCTGGGTTCAGTTCCCGTAGAGGAGGTAGAATTCTGGCCCAGCAAGGCATCATATCCGGACTGCTATGTCCGGCTGATAAAAAAAAACCAGCTTCAAGGGAGGAGACAGAGCCGAAGGAGGTCATTATTATGGACCGCGCTAAGGCTCAAGCCCTACTTTCATCCTCGATGAAAGAGAGGGGCTTCTCGAATTCGAAGGTAGCTGCATTGAGCAAGAAGCTCCCTTCGTTTGTGTCCTCTCCTGATAGAGCCTTCCCCTTTTTACAGAAAGGGTTTGCGGCTGTCCTAAAGGCAGTCGAGGCCGGCAAGCCTTGCCCCTCCCTGGAGGAGTGTAAACCCTTGTCGCTGGCTCTACCTATGGACCACAAAGACTAGAAGGATGTCCATCTGACATTCTCAGTGGGAAAGTTGGAGGCTGATATTGCCGGACGGCAATTCGGCGAGGACCTCCCCAAGCTGTCCGAATCTCTTTTACGAAGAGAGTTCGAGACAAAGAAAGACTGGCTGCCTCAATGTCTCATCAGACTACTCTCGAGACGATGGCAAGTGACCCCAAGGTCCATGAAATGTTCATGGTAGTGGCTAAGTCTCACCTAGCCACAGTGACAAAGGACCTTTATAGCTTCGTCAAGGCAAGGAGAGCTTGCAGGGAGTTCGTGTTCACCGGGGCTTCGGTGAGACACGAGCCAAGGAAGTTAATCTCCTCCAACATTTGGGGAAAAGACCTTTTCCCTACCGATGTGGTCAAAGAGGTTGTTGATAAGGCCGCCGTGGAGAATAGAAACCTTCTCCAGAAGTGGGGCCTGGCTATCAAAAGAAAATCTTCCCCGGATGAGGGTCCTCAACCAAAGAGGAAGAATATGAAGACTAGGCTACCATTTCGGCCAGCCAAGCCTTATAGACAGCAACAGCAACTGCAATTGCCTTTGCCTCCAGTGCCCCAGATGGTGGCACAAACCCCGACTGCCTTTCAGTGGGTACCCCAGGCTGTGCCAGGTCAGTCAACCACATTCGCCCCAACGTTCGAAGGACAGTCTTCTTCCTTTCGTGCAAAACCTAGAGGAGCAGCCAGAGGCTCGTCTAGGCGCCCCTCAAGGGGAAGGGGATTCAGAGGTGGTCGTGGTCAGGGAGGCAAGACCTCAGGACGGCAGTCCAAGTGAAATGATACCGGTAGGAGGGAGACTGATGAAATTTTGGGATCGCTGGACCTTCGATCCCTGGGCCCAAAGCCTACTCAAGAATGGACTGGGTTGGAGCTGGTACAGCACTCCACCCCCATGCCTTCGGTTTTTCCAACACTCCACCCCCATTTTGGAGGAGTACGTTCAAGAACTGTTGGAGAAAAATGTGATCCGAAAGGTGAAGTCCATCAAATTCCAAGGGAGGCTGTTTTGTGTTCCCAAGAAAGACTCGGAAAAGCTCAGAGTCATTCTGGACTTGTCACCACTCAACAAGTTCATAGTGAATTGCAAATTCAAGATGCTAACACTGCAACACATAAGGACCTTACTGCCCAAGAGGGCATACTCAGTCTCTATAGACTTGTCAGACGCCTATTGGCACATTCCAATCAGCCGTCGACTCTCCCCCTACCTAGGGTTCAGGCGACAACGGAAACTGTACGCCTTCAGAGCCATGCCATTCGGGCTAAACATAGCCCCAAGGATTTTCACGAAGCTTGCGAGCGCAGCTCTCAAACAATTACGCCTAAAGGGAATTCAGGTAGTAGCCTACCTGGACGACTGGCTGGTGTGGGCAGCATCCGAGACCGAATGCTTGCAAGCTTCCAGTCAGGTGATCCAGTTCCTAGAGTACCTAGGCTTCAAGATCAACAAGAAAAAGTCTCGACTTTCTCCATCCCAAAAGTTCCAGTGGCTGGGAATCCACTGGGACCTTTTGTCACACAGTTTCTCCATCCCAATGAAGAAAAGGAAGGAGATAACGGCTCTGTCAAGAGACTTCTAGATTCCGAAAGGATATCAAGACGCGAACAGGAGAGGGTACTAGGCTCTCTCCAGTTTGCTTCAGTGACAGACCCAGTGCTAAGAGCACAGCTAAAGGATGCAACCGGAGTTTGGAGAAGGTATGCATCAAACGCGCGAAGAGACCTGAGAAGACCAGTGCCGCCTCGGCTACGTACTCTTCTCAGACCTTGGTCCCAAGCCAGACATCTAAAGAAGTCGGTTCTTCTTCAGCCACCTCCCCCGTCGATGACGATTCACTCAGACGCCTCAAGGAGGGATGGGAGGTCACTCTCATCGGAAAAAAGTCCAGGGGACTTGGTCCAAGCTATTCAGGACCTTTCATATAAACTTTCTAGAAGCTATGGCAGTGCTCCTTACCTTAAAGAAAGTCTCCCCTCGTCACTCGATCCACATAAGATTGGTGACAGACAGCGAGGTGGTTGTGAGATGCTTGAATCGACAAGGGTCGAGGTCACCACCTCTCAACCAAGTGATGTTAGCCATTTTCCGATTGGCGGAAAAGAAGAAGTGGTACCTGTCGGCAGTT
>NW_027171836.1:12500-40000 GCF_036898095.1 Palaemon carinicauda
ATTTATTTTCCATCCTCACCTGTACATTCACACCCTTGTCATGCCTATTCTATTTCGTCCCATACTCGACTAACACCAATATATGCAGGTACTTCCTTCCATTTACGCAACTGTTTGTGGTGTGACCTAACCATTTCCACATTACCATCAATACATACTTTACCCAAAACATAACTCGACCCATCAGAACCAACATCTAACACCTCACATGAAACTTCAAACTTATCATGAACCTTATTAACATTCATTCTTCCCTTTTCAATTACTTCTTTTAACACTTTCTCTCCCTCTTTATAGCTTACAAACCTCTCATTCTCTCTCCTCTAAACATCTCTATCATTCTCGGACACACTCAACCTCGGTCTTACCACCTTTTTCAAATTCAACCCAAGCTAACACGGAGACATACAGGTACCCTTGTGCACTGTCGTATTACACACCCACAACGCATGCCTAACATATAAATCCCAATCATTATCACATGTACTCATCATCTGTAAAATTTCAATCAATGTTCTTATAGTCCTTTCAGCCAAACCATTCACACTAGGCATATGCAGAGTTGAATACACATGCCCAATACCCCTTTTTCTTAACATCTGCTCAAACTCCCATCCAACAAACTCAGGTCCATTATCACCTAAATTATTTACAGGCTTACACACACATCGGCAACATCACTTGACTTACCATTCTGGCTAAAGTTTTGCTTCTTTTATTCTTGATAGGCACTGCAAACGTAAACTTACTCATGTGATATACTATCATAAACAAAAGTTTGTTCCCTCAGACCTCCAGAGAGTGAACACGAATCGCCTGATTATGAATCACCGAAGCTTTTGAACAAATAAGTCATGAAAACCCAATAGATGACTCACTGCAAGGACGTTGGGCGCAGAGAGGAATAGGAAGTATTTATTTTAATAGAGCAATGAGTAAAGTCTCCATAATCTGATATCGTTAGAAAGTGATAGATGATTTGGTTGTTTTGACGTTACTAGGTTTGCGTGTAAAATGTGCAGTTAACGAAATATGCTAGATAAACATGAGAATAAAATTATGCTTACGATATCTACATCCTTAAATTGGTTCTTTACAAAACATTTTAGTTTAAATATGTACGTAAGTTTTTTTATAATCTGCAAGTCGCCTATCGTAAAAACAAAATATACACTTTTAGAAGCAATTCGCCAATTTTTTTTTTCTTTTTTTATTTTATTTCACTATCGTTATCAATGTAGTAACCACAGACTGCAGTTTCATATGCCAATATTCATAGATCTGTCATATTGCTTAATTGGGCCAACATTCTGAGCGAAGGTGGGCGATATGGGGTATGACACCCAATGCCCGTTTTCGGACAATTGAAAATAATGAATTTTTTTTTGTAATTTGATATATATTAAAGCAATATGAAAAGAATGACAGAGAGAGAGAGAGAGAGAGAGAGAGAGAGAGAGAGAGAGAGAGAGAGAGAGAGAGAGAGAGAGAGAGAGAGAGAGAGAGAGAGAGAGAGAGTAGCTTTTAGTTTCTGTTCTACATTAAATACATCGTAAAACAAGACTCATGTTACTACTTTCATATTATCACCCTGACAATAGCTAAGCAGATATACTTATTACTTTTAAGAGTAGCTTGATATTTTTTTACGATGCTTTGTTGTCGGAAATTTTGGGAGAAGTAGTTTTCCAGTGCTCTTGTATAAAGTGCTAATGGAAATACGTTATCGACCTTTTTTATTGATATTTTATATGCTATTGTAGGAATTCAATTTCCCTATCATGGAAAGTCAGTGGCAGGATTTCTTGCCATTCCCAGACTCATTCTTGTCATATGGGAAGGGTAACTAACCACTAGTGGAAACCTTTGCGAGTTAGGTTGGCTAGTATATAACGCATCGTAGGTTGCACATTTCAACTCAAATTAATTCTCTCAGTGTTTATTTTTACTTCGTGGGTCTTATTTTGGATAACAGATATTGTGTCTAAAGTGTTGTTCTCTTGGTCTATCAACTTTATTACTTAATATGTTTCCTTCTTTTCTTGGTATTAGTGTATCCTCTGAATTCCTTCTTTTTATTTCACAAAAACAACTTCTAGTAATATTTAAAATGTATTTTCTTTACAAAATCTAGAGATAACTTTGACTAAAAGTTATTCGTAAACCCTCTTTAATCATTTTATATGGTGTTAGACAATTCCTTAGCATTTCACCAAGTTCATTGTTTTTATGTCATTTATTTAATTTTGACATTATCACTTTCATTGAAGAACGTGAAATTATTTTGGCTCTGAGCTTTGTATCATGCACGATCTTCCAGAATATTTTGTATTAATTAGTAGTGAAGTAAAAGGGAGTTTACTAAAAATCATATTTTTTGTTAATATTTTACTAGTATTTACACACAATACTTCAGTATGATGTCCAACCTCCATCTGCATCGATGACCTACAAGATTCATGCAAAGTAGCGGACGTCGACGGAGACACTCCCACAATAATATATGAGAAATTAAATGCCTACAATAACTTTAGTTACTGCTGGCTTGCGGGTACGCTGCTCCCATACGTCCCATTCCCGAACCATCAAACCCCAAGGTGTTCAATTCAGTTCAAGTCACATTCTTTCGATGGCCACTGCAAAACTTCGATTTCAGGATGATCCTATAGCCAGCTACTCACCACACAGCTCTTATGGATAAGACTTTGATCGTGAACTAGCTTTATTAAACCAGGAGCAGGAACTGCCATTGTCCAAACTGTTGGAAGTATAATTTGCTCCAGGATTTTGACGTGTTTTTCTCCCGTGAAGCGGCCATCGATCTTGACAAGTTCGCCAGGATCATATCCCCACATCCATCCCCATAATGATCCTGCCACTCTGCCACTCATCACTCGGTGATGGATGTGATTCTTCTGATAGCGTGTGTTCGGTCGCCGCCAACAATACATAGCTCGGGCTGCCACTGACGGAAGCATCTTCTCATCAGTAAAGATTATATTTCTCCTATAATTTTCGTCATGCAGAAGGTGTTCCAAAGCAAACCCAAGGTGACATATCCTATGTGCAAGAGTGAGCATTCCCTTGTATGATTGTATATGACAGCGAATCCCTGCTTCATCGAGTTTTTTACTCAAGGTCATAGGATGGTAGTTCAACCTCAGATTTCTAGTATACTGAACCGACGTCCTCATAGGATGCATTTCATAGGCTGCTACAATCTGGGCATCTATCCTGGGCAAGATTGCACGTGGCCTTTCACTCTGAGGCCTTGTTTTCACTGAGCCCTCCTCTTCCCACCGGACGATCTACTTCCTGACCATTTTGGTGCTTCTCCCAATTCGATGAGCAATGTTCGCCACTGTCAATCCACTTTCCCATAATCTGATTAATCTTCCTCGTTCAACAATCACATCTATGGAATTTTCGCATTCCTCGGGCATTGCTGTTATGGTTGAGTGATAAATCTATATACACAAATGTATTAGAGATATCTACTTCATTAACTTAAATACTGGAATAAAAGCATTGTGTATGGAAGGATTTTCAGCCTACTACTTTTCGGAGTCCCGCTTGGCTCTGGTCAATAGTAGAAGGTAGAGTGTGTAACAAGACAGGCTGTAGTGTGTCTGAAGTCACCTGCTACGAAAGGTTTACCTTTCACCATCCTGGGTAGCTTCATTAATTTTGGTACACATGGTCATATTGATCTTTAAAAAGTGCCAACTCTATAATATTATTTTTATATTAAAATTGTTCATGACCATGACAATCTAAATTACATTAACAATGCTCACAATTGGATTAGTAAAAAAATATTAATATCTTTGCTCGTTTACATTGTCGTAACCTTACACCACCTATTAAACTGCCAAACAATAATCACTGAAAAGATCATTTTATTTTTACGTAATTTAGATTACCAGTTTCCCAGTAACATACACTCTTTCATATTTTTTTCCTGTTTTAATTTCTGTGCTCTTAAAGTAATCCTCTGACTCTTTTTTAACTTAGTACATAATATGGAAATATTAAATCCGTGGAAATATCTAAACTTTATATTATATTTTGGAAAAAAATATAAGTATGGTATTAATTTTAGTTTCTAAACTCCCATTCGGTTGCCATACCCCATATCGCCCACCATCGATCATAACGTTAGCCCAATTACGATATATGACAGATCTATGAATATTTGCATATGAAACTGTAGTTTGTGGTTACTACATTAATAATGCAGGTGAAATAAAAAGAAAAAAAAATGCCGACTTGCTTCAACAAATGTTTATTTTGTTTTTACAATAGGAGACTTGCAGATTATAAAACACTTCCGTACACATATAAGCTAAAATGTTTTGTAATGACCCTTGGTTGGTCATGCCTGTTGATAAGATACAATAATATATGAGAATACCAATTCAAAAATGTAGATATCATAAGCATAATTTTATTCTCATATTTATCTAGCATATTTCGTTAACTGCACATTCTACATGCAAACCAAGTAACGTCCAGTAACGTCAAAATCAACAAAATCATCTACCACTTTCTAACGATATCAGATTATGGAGACTTTACTCAATCTTTAGAAAAATAGATACTTCCTATCCCTCTCTCCACCCAACGTCCATGTGGTGCACCATCTATTGGGTTTACCATGACTTATTTGTTCAAAAGCTTCGGTTATTCATAGTCAGGCGATTCGGGTTCATTCTCTGGAGGTCTAAGGGAACGATCTTGTGTTCATGATAGTACCATAATAATCATTCTCACGTGTCCCCTTGCTGGCACAGGCTACGAAACACAATCAATCACAAACATCTCAGATGATTCTTTCATACCTAACCTCAAAACAGGCGAACTTGCAAGCTCGCTCTGATACTTCTCCTTCTGACAATCTTCACAAGTAGTCGCTAAATCCGCACAAATTTGACTCAACCCATGCGTAAACAATCTCTCTCGCATGCACTCCCACAATTTATTCTTCCCCATATACCCATACCTGGCTTGCACTAACATACACATACTTACAGCTGCATGCATTGGAAATACAGGACCATACATATCATTATCCATTCCCCTATGTAAAAAATACACAATATTCTTACAAACAATAAAACTTTTAACAACTTTCTTATACACTTCCAAATCATATGGCCATTCTTCTACTCTAATATCATTCAAAATACATTCACGTAACCTATTAACTTGCAAACATTCAACTTGCACCTCTTCCACCTCTTCTTTGATCAACAAATCATCTTCTCTCTTGTAATATCAATCATGCCAACAAAATTCGCTATAAATATGTTATTATCCTCAAAAAAACAATTAGGCATTTCATTTTCTCATATTACAATAAAATTATGTTCAACTTCCATACTTCCTAGTTTCACCTTCAACCTCACTTCTTCCCAAACAAGTAAACTTCCCTGCCGTATCCCATGAATTCTCACAATCATACAATGTCTTTTGATTTCCCAGTTGTATCTCTCAATTCCTTTAATAACCTACGTATTTACCAATGACGCTTGTGCCCCGTATAGATTAAAAGACAATATTCATTGTCATTCATATTTACATAGGTCATCATTCTTTCTTTTTCAACATGTATGCATACATTTCCTCTCCCTTCAATTCTTTCACTCACTTCGCCAGTGCGTTCACCTTCATATTCACTGTTCTCCATACACCCATATTTTGCATTACAGTAACTCTCACCATTATGCCTCTCACTCAACAATTTGCAATATTCCTCATTACATTGCATCCTCAAAATATGTTCCCTATCATTCTCCTTATATGCACTATAATCCATTGGTCGATTTCATCCGAAATACAAATACACCGTTACACCGTACAACATACTTACCACCATTAATATCTTTGATAATAATTCCCTTTCAAGTACACTATTCTCCTCCTTATATGCCATTTCTTTTGATACTACATTCCTCACCCTTCTTTTGAGCTCATTTACGCTACCTGGTATTTCCCTATCTAACCCCCTCTGTATTAAGTCCCCCTAACCCCATACAGAAGCATTTATATAACATATCTTTCCCTTCAATCCTTTGTTCCACAGCTAAACCTTCAGGCAACCTTTCAGAATTATGATTACTCTCCGTATCTTTCATCCTACCATGCATTCTCGACATCACATCTGCTATCACATTTTTACTTCTCGGTACATATTCTAACCTAAAATCAAATTCATTAAAATCTTCTATTATAATAACAACCCTTGCATTCAAACACTGTTTCCTAATCATGTACACTAGGGGCTGATGGTCAGTACGCACAATAAATTTTACACCATACAAAAATGGTTTCAATGCTTTCACACAAAATCTTTATGCAGCTAATTCCCTGTCAATCGTCGAATGCTTCCTGTCAGCTTTATTTAACATTTTGCAAACATACGCTACTACTCTCAACTGCTCTTCTCCATTTGCTTCTTGCATTAGAACTAATAAATCACCCCACTCGTATCCGTATACAACTATAAAATATTCGCTGTCTCACTATAGTCTGGAAATGCCCTAGTGACGTCTTTTGCGGCCTCTTCTTTTAACCTTTCAAATGCTTTTATCATATGATCATCCCATTCTAGCTTCGTACTATTCCTCTTACCCGTCCATTCATTCAGAGGCTTCCCTATACCTGAACAATGTCTAATAAAGCTACGACCAAACTCGACCAAACCAAGAAGACCTTGCAACTCGCCCACAGTCCGGGGACGTGGAAATTCTCTCAGGTTATTCACAATCTTATTACTCTTCTTTATACCTAATTCACTCACTACATGCCCAAGAAATTCCTCTTCCCTGTCCAACCAAGCACACTTCTCAAGCTTAACTCTAACACCTATTTCTATTAACGGTCTCAACACTGCCTCAAGCAACTACAGGTGTTCTTCAACAGTCTCACCCGCTATCAAAATGTCATCTATAAAAACAGTCCCCTTCTGTCGATCAAGCCCAGCCAAAAAAATATTCATCGCCCTCTGGAAGGCAGCAGACGCATTTGCATGACCAAAACTCAACCTTTTAAATTGAAAATAATGATTGCTACTCGAAAATGCGGTAATGGGCCTGCTCCCCTGTGCCAGAGGCATCTGGTAATAGCCCTGAACTAGATATAATTTGGTAAAAACTTTCATTCAATGCATCTTATAAATACAATCAGACACCACATTCATGGGAAAACGTTCTTTAACAGTTACTTCATTCACCTTCCTATAAAAGATACACCTACGTAAACTTCTGTCAGGCTTTTGTACTGGGACAATGCAGGCACTCTCACTCCTTTCTATTACACCCTCACTCTCTAATTCCTGATACTGCTCCTTTATCTCTTTGGCGATAGGTGGAGAAAAATATCTTGGATGCTGATATATGGAAGTGTCATCGCTGAGAACTATTTTAAATTCTGGTAGCTTTGATCCCCCAAAATCCTCGTCACTGAGACTCAAAACTCTCCACTTATCCCACCATTTCTTAAACAATCGTTCTCTTTTGACTTCACCTATACTCACATCTAATATAATTTTTTTTTCCTTCAACACATCATACTCCCAATAGTCATTATTCTTTACTTTACCAGTCATTACCTGTCTCGCCTTAACATATCTTTCATCCTCTACATTGATCAGTGAATACATACATCCCATGCATTCACCCTCACGTATACTATGTACTCTTTTCCTCCTAACACTCGGCATCAGACTTAAATACACATGGGGTTCCTGCATATGCATAATACCATCATATATATACGTACTCGTTTTCACCAAATTACCTGCTTCCATCCCTTCCACTATATATTCATCCGTGCCACAATTGGAAACTCCCAGACTACTCAGCCAGGTAACTTTTACACTAATAACCTCAACTTCCTTACCTAATAACTTTACACTTTCCCTTGCTACCAACGGCACCCCATTCCTCACCTTCGTATTCACTCTACCATCTTTCTTTAAATATAATTCCCCAATAATATTAGCCTTGAGTTTCATCTTTATAATAGTTACACTTGGATGTACAATCATACCACGTTTTTTCAAAAATTTATACCCAAGTAATACATCATATTTCTCATTCATTCCCTCAACCCCGTAGAAATCACTATCATCCATCATCAGCCCCCCAATCATAACATTAGGATGCATCTTGCCTAACACTGGCATAATCAAATTACCAATGCCTTTCACTTCCCCCTCACATCCCTTAAATTCACAACCATAATTTACCTTATCATATACACTACTAAACATTAAATTAACATAATATCTAGTGTCGATCAAACCAACCAACTCTATTCCATCAAAAATAAATTTCACACTCATGCAATCATACGCTCTTTCTCCCATCACATCTTCATGTAATAAACCCTCACGAACATGCATGATATTCAATCCCCACACACACCAGGACTCACCCTGCTGAACCCTCTGATTACTTGGTTTACCGAACATCCGGACTGACTTAATACCTTCTTCCTACAAACCTTAGCTATATGTCCATCTATACCACATTCAGTACACTTTGCATGCTGTTCTTTACTCATACTCACATAATTCCCATCTTTACCACAATTGCTGCAAATCACATTCGTATGATTACTCCTACATTCACTTGCTGTATGCCCAGTCATACCACACCAATAACATTTAACCACTTTCTCTTTCTTACACTCACTAATACGCTGCCCTGTCTCTCCAAACCCGAAACATGCTCCTAATACCAATCTATGTCCTACTTTTCCACAACTATAACAGTTCTCTTCACGAACACAACTACCTGACTTACCACACTGCGCACTAGCACTCCTATCCCTCCAAACCTGATTCCCTTGCCTAAACCCTTCATTTGTCCGTACATGTATCCTCACATTACTCGCCCTAATACTCCTATCTACTACACTATCATCCATCTTCATCAGCCCTCTCAAAATAGCATCTTTAAAACTACCGAATTCTGACACACTTCCCCCTAATCCAGTTCTTTCACTGACAGATTTACTTTCTTTCATAAACATATCCAACTCATAATCCTCAACTATCAATAAAATATCATCACATGTCAATCTTTTGTCCACCTTATTTTCTCCTTCCGATTCAAATTAATAAACTCAGCAACATTCTCAGGTACAGTAGCCAAAAACTTCATCATTAATTCCTTATTCTCAGTTATGCCTTCATCCCCATACTTCTTCCTAGCTAACGTTTCCAACCTACATACATGCCTTGATATCGCTACTCTTGCATCATTAAAATCATTCCTACACTTATACTTAACACTCCCTTACATACGTTTTACCTGTTCAATTATTTTCTTTTTCCCATTTTCATAATCAACATCCCCTACACTCATTATCACACCATACATCATCAACAAACCCCCTGTCAAATATTCTCCTAACTCCTTGGCTGAAACTCTCTTACTATCACCATACTTAACCCGACAGAACTTTTCATACTCCCAAAAAAGTCATACACATTCCTACTACTATCTTATTTAAACCTGTAACACTTAGGTACCTCTCTCATAATCACTCAATTACAAACTTCAACTTCATTTTCACTATCTTCACTGCCTTATCCCTTCTTGTTTCCTATTTCCTCATTTAAATATAATGAATCCAAGTCAACACTTAAAATCCGATCCTTAACTATTCCCTTTTTAACCTTTTTCTTACTTACCACTTTTACCCATTATTCCTCACTCTCATCCTGACCTTTCTTCTTTCCCCTCTTCACATTACTTTTACGTTTCTTCTCATTCTTCCTATCAAATCTAAGTTCATCCTTCCTAGGACTAATTCCCTTATTTTCAATCTCACTATCACTATCATACCCATTATCACTTACTTTAGCCTTCTCTTCCACTATCAACCCAATACCTGAAGCAGAAGCCACTACTCCTACTGCAACTTAACCCATGAACGTTTTCATCATTCCCATTACTTTCCCCATCATAGCTTCCATTCGTTCCTTATTCTCTCGCATCCCCATCTCAACACCCTCGTCCACTCTCTCTACAGTTTCTTTTAGCGATTTCAGTTCCTTTTGCACCTCCTCATTCTCACAACTTAAGTGCCTATTCTCGTGCAACAACTTCTCCTCACACTCATTACTCAACTGCAATTCCTCCCTTAATACCTTTAGTTCTTCCATTTTCATCAGCCTTAAATACAATTTCTAATCTTAATTCAGTCCTTTGTCAAACAGTCACGCTTCCAATTCCACCTCAGCAGTCCCTGTACAGGCGCCAAAATAATGTAGCGGGATGCACACAAAAGCAACCCACACACCCTTGAATCTTAATTACTGAGAAATGTCTCGTCAGCACAAACTTTCCTCTTACATTATCAACTGGAATCCTAGACAGAAGGTAAATTAAAACAAACTATAACAGTAATACTATATTCCTTAAAACTAAAATATTTAACACATAAAACCGTCCACAATCAAATAAACCCCTCAAAATCAATATCAAAGCTTAAAACTGAACAGTAACAAAACTTAACCTCAAATTCACCGCATCTGTAACTTGAAAACACAAAAACATATATATATATATATATATATATATATATATATATATATATATATATATATATATATATATATATATATATATATATATATATATATATATATATATATATATATATATATATATATATATATATATATATATATATATATATATATATATATACACATGTAAGTAATCATTCACCAAGCAAAACTGTCTTTATTGACACAACATCACTATATCGGAAACAGAAGTGTTTGTTAATTTGTTACGATGGCCTTAACTCTTCAGGGTCATAGGTGTCAAGATCATCATCGTCATCATCACCATCATCATCTTCATAATCATCATTATCATATGTAATTGTGATACACAGGTCAGCTTATCAACGGTTGAACAATCCAATAGAGCAGTCTAAACACAATAGCTTACAGGGCAGGTCAGCAATTAAAGATCAACATTCACAAATGAGTTCTTCAAAGGGGGAATTACAGCTCGAAATAATATAATAACGATAATAGTCCACCATTAAAACAGCTGCCTCTAGCTGCAGTCAAATCTAAATAATCATTTGCCCAAGACATGCACCAATGTTCTAACCTAGCTAAAAACATAAATAAATAATCTTAGTTATACCAACAATCTTTCTCACAACAAACAATCGATACACTAACTACCTTTCGCTCGTTGACACTCTCTCTCTCTCTCTCTCTCTCTCTCTCTCTCTCTCTCTCTCTCTCTCTCTCTCTCTCTCTCTCTCTCTCTCTCTCTCTCTCTCTGGGTTTGACAAACTACAGAAATTGAATAAAAAATAAAGGAAAAATAATTGTCCACAATTCCTTTCAACTTCAGCATCGAGGTCATCAATCCCAAGTTTCATATCTAGCACTCTTTGTAATTCTTCATAGTATTCATCTTTCCTTTCTTCATGGGAATCATGTGTTGGTGCATAGCAAGCTATAATATCATCAGGTATTGTCTCTCCCTTCCACATTCTACAAAATAGTCCTGTAAGTATTCTGGGAGTCACTTCATTTTAACCCCACAGCATCTCAGTAGTTATTCGGTCGTATCCAGGGGCTTTCCATCTCTTCCGATTTTTTTTAGTAATAGGTTTGACCTCCAGCACACTGAATTCACTCATGGGCACATCAAGATCTTCCTCAGCCTCAGGTATATCAATCAGATAATTTCCTTCATTTATCCTATTCATGACCTCACTAAACTGTTCCACATAATGTTTTCTTTCTCCATTCTCGGTTGTTATTACAGATTGATCTCTCTTTTTGATGGGCATATGTTTCTTCTCCTTTGTCCCTGTAGCGACTTCACTATTAATTTTATGAGCAATTAATACACCATAGCCACTCCCTGATTTCATAGCTTTGACAGCTTCATCTGCTTTACTGTATAAATATTCTCTCCAGTCAATCCTGGTTTTTCTTTACACTCCACTATCAATACCGGAATACATAGCATGCTATGCCTCGTAATTTTCATTTCTTCCTCGAAAACTTTCAACGGTCAATTTCTGCCTTTTTCTCCTTTTTATTATATCCAAAATATCATTTGATATTCATGGCTTTTTCCTTGTAAATACATGTCCTAAAACTTCACTACCAACTGACTAATATATGTTCTTGATATCCTACCATTCTTCGTTAATTGTTTTCTATCTCTTTTTTTTTTTAAGTTTCTAAGAATGCAAATCGATTCATACATTCAATTACAAAGGTTTCTCTGTGTTCATCTTCTAGAAGCTTAATTGTATCAAACCTAGGTATTCGATCTACATTTTTGTTGGGTGTTTTCAGTTTTAATTTCAGTGTGGCAATTTGTTGCTGATTATTACTACCAATATCTGCACCCCTATAGCTTCTCCCATTTCTTAGAATCGCATTTTTTTCTTTATCATTGGCTATGTGATCTATTTGATTTTTGTAATTACCACATGGTGAAGTCCATGTATATTCGTAGATGTCCTGTGTTGAAAAGAAAGAGCCTCAAATAACATTTGCATCTTCGCCAATTATCCCTCAACACCCATCACTTTCTCCATGCCTTGATTAATCTTTCCAACTTCAGCATTGAAGTTACCAATCACAATTTCAATATCTCTCTCTGGGATATCATTTATTACACTCTACAGGTCTTCATAGTATTCATCTTTCAATCCTTCAGAAGCATCATATGTTGGTATAAAGCACACTATAGTGCTCATATTGCACTATTTTGATTTAAAATTTGCAAGTAACATTGTGTTATTTATTGCTCTACACTCAGTGTATTTCCTTTTCCGCTCTTGGTGTCATCATCATTCCAACCTCTTCACCTCCGACTCCATCAGCTCTTCGTGAATATATATATATATATATATATATATATATATATATATATATATATATATATATATATATATATATATATATATATATATATATATATATATATATATATATATATATGTATATATATATATATATATATATATATATATATATATATATATATATATATATATATATATATATATATATATATATATGTGTGTGTGTGTGTGTGTGTGTATATATTAATTGCTAATATATATATATATATATATATATATATATATATATATATATATATATATATATATATATATATATATATATATCTATATATATATATATATATATATATATATATATATATATATATATATATATATATATATATATATATATATATATATTAATCCTAAGCTACAACCCTAGTTAGAAAAGCAGGATGTTATAAGCACAGGACCTCCAACAGGAAAAATAGTCCAGTAACGAAAGGAATAAAAAAGAATATTTTAACAACAGTAACAACATTAAAATAAATAACCTTTATATAAACTATAAAAGCTTTCACAAAAAAAAGAGAGAGAGAGAAGTAAGATATAATAGTATGCCGGGGTGTACCCTCAAACAAGGAAACTCTAACCTAAGAGAGTGGACGACCATGGTACAGTGGCTATGGCTCTATCCACCACTAGAAAACAATGGATTAATTTTGGAGAGTCCTTCTTCTAGAGCTGCTAATGATAGGTAAAGAGTCTCTTCTACCCTTAGCAAGAGGAAAGTGGCCAGTGAATAATTAAAGTGCAGTAACCAGTTGGGTGAAGAAGAATTGTTTGGTGTTGTCAGTTGTATGAGGACAGAGGAGAGTATGTTAAGAAGAGGCACGACTATTTGGTGTGTGTGTGTGAGTAGGAAAAGGGGAAATTAACTCTGACCTGAGAGAAGGATCCAGTTTAGTACTGTCTGGCCAGTCAAAATACCCCATAACTATCTAGCGGTAGTATCTCCACTGGTGGTTAGTTCCCTAGCACACCTAACCCCTATATATATATATATATATATATATATATATATATATATATATATATATATATATATATATATATATATATATATATATATAGATATATAGATATATATATTATATATATGTATATTTATATATATATATATATATATATATATATATATATATATATATATATATATATATATACATAAATACTGTATATATATATTTATATATATATATATATATATATATATATATATATATATATATATATATATATATATATAGATAGATAGATAGATAGATAGATAGATAGATACATAGATAGATATAGATAGATATATAAATATATTTACGTATATAGATATATGCATATGTGTATGTATGTGCACATATATATATATATATATATATATATATATATATATATATATATATATATATATATATATATATATATATATATATATATATATATATATATATATATATATATATATTTTGGGCTCAAGCTATGTCGTCCTGATGGAAGTTCCTATAGGGTAGCTTCCTAGGGTATATTACAACTACGGCGATATTCCCAGAGAATTTACCTTAAGGTCCCAGAATTCTAACTCCTGGAGCGAGTATCCCTCGTGAAAGGGATATCCAACAAATCAGAGGACGTATTCTTGACACGCCACATGGCAATCTGCATCCCGAACAGAGATTCGTCTCGCAGGGGGCAAATGGCAAGAAACGATTTCTGGAAAGAAAAAAGGGGGAGCCGCTCCCAAGGCTCCCTATCTCCCGATTCGTAAGCGTGCCTGGCGCCAATCCTGGCTCCATCTGTATTCCTTTTTGCGTAGCTTAACAACTCGGTGTTTTTTCCTGTGTGTCTCGCAAATCTTGGATTTATTCTGCTTTTCATGGCTTCTCCGCCTTCGTCGGCCTCTGATAAGTTGAGTACCATGTCTTTTATGTATAAATGTAGGCTCTTGGTAAAATTTTGAGTGATTAATAGGATTAATCTTTGTTACAAGAGCCGTAGCCTACCGGAGGCGTCATGGACGCTGTCGCTCGCTAGGTATAAGTTTAGTTAGTCAGAGCGACATTCTCGGTTGTTTTGCTTTAATAAATTTTAGCTATTTAGCATTACATAGGATTTCCTTTCATGCTTAGTATTATTTTGCCGAAGTATTCACCATTCTGGCCTACGCTAGGCCATGTAGCCTAGTCGTTTGGTCCTAGTACTTCATGCATGAATTTGGGTTTTCCGAGTGTATTGAAATTTTATTGAAGCTTTAGGCAATGTTTTATACATTTAAGATTGTTTGGAATATTTCCAAGATAGTATACGAGTGAGTTTCGGTGATTTAGGTAATCGATTCTCTTGGTGCCTAGGCTAAGTTGCTTATGGAGCCTTAGTATACTTTCTCATACTCCCCGGTTGCTTTCTTTTCTTCGGAGAAGGTATGCAATCCCTATCCCTCTGTTTAAGCCTTGGGCTTATCCCTAAGTGGTTTTTTTTTCTGAATTAATTTTCGATAAAAACTATACTGGGGTGTTACTGTACCTTCCTGTTCCAGTAAGTCTGGTTCAAAGAGGGACAGAACAACAGAGTTTTTCAGTCTAAGTCTGTGTTTGTCCGGCTTGGGGTAGAGTCTCCCTCGCTGGCCTGACACAGACAAAGGTGGCTTAGCCTCCTTAGGTCACTACCGAAGGTTTCTGTGGATATGATTCCTTCTTTTGTGATCTACCAGACTAGTCCTTGTTGCTGTTCTTGGGGGAGGATAAGTTTCTTTCCCTGGGAGTAGCAACACCTTCCTTGCTTTGGTGCTCTGGGAGCTGGCAAGTATTGCTGGCCTCCCCCCTTGGATCTCCCCTTAGGCTAAGATGAGTTTCTTGGCTGCGGGTGATCCGTCACTAAAGCAAGGTTGGTAGGACCCTCTTTTGTCCCTTCCCCCTCAATCTCCGTAATGGCCTAGCCCTTACAGTACTGTACGTCGTTCTACATCTGCACCTAGTATAGGTTAGGATGTGGAATTGACTCAGCCCCCTGCTGGCCGGCAAAGCTGCCGGCCGGCAAGGGTCTTATATTTTGAGTGCTGCCCGGACCTGCCTTGGTCCCTCATCCATGCCTGCCTGTAGAGCCAGACGGCATTGGTCAGGAAGCCTGAATTAGATTCTCCCCTTCCTTATATGCACTCTTTCGGATTGCCGGGCTTGGAGGTAGTGTACACTCTTATCCCGGCATCCATCCTATTTTTCTTCTAGTGCTGTACCCGACCCGGCTGCCGGCCTATGAGGCCGGCAGCCGGGCAGGTGTAGTCCTCTGGTTCTTTTGCTGCCGGCTGGCATCGGTCCTGTACCTTTGCCGGCTGGCTAATGTCAGCCCTTGTCTGCCGGTCACCAAGAGTGTGGCCAGCAGCTGGGTACTACCTTGTGTAGTTGCCGGCCGGCAGCCATTGCCGGCCGACATTGGCTGTTGCCGGCCGGCAATTGCTGTCGACCGGCACATGCACTTGAACCAGAGTTCTGCCGCCTTATAGCTGTTAAGTAGTATACCTAAAGCTAGTTATGGTGTGTGCCAGCCGGCACCAGCCGGCACGTATCCTCCTATACTGTACTAGTATTCTTCAGTATAACATATACAGTAAGAAGAAAACTATATTATGGGTTTTGGTACAGCACTGTGTGTTCTAACACTTTTGTGTTTTCTTGTACAGTCCTTTGCTGTTGCCCTACAGATAGGAAAGTGAGTTCTTTCCTGTCTATTATCCAGGTTTTTAAAATCATTGCTTAGTTGTGAGCTCCACCTGTTTCCTCTGGAAACTTTGCATTGGTTATTCTAGAAGAGATTAACCATTTGATTTTATTATCTGGAAGGCTGCAGCATTGGGTTGTGAGGGAAACACAAGTGTGTGTCTTTCCTTTCTGAATTGTTATGCTATACTATGCATATCCAGTGATACATAGTTCACTTGATACTCATGGAAATTTCTTCTCTTTACAGAAGGACCCTCCGAAGTGCGGAAGTGTTTTCTGCAACGTCCACAGCAAGAACCTCTGCGGACATGAGTTTTGTAGGAGACACGCAGCATGCGCTGTCTCCAAGGATGATCTCCGGTATTGGGACCATCAGGTATGTACTGTGTGCACTGACCTGATTACTGAGGCCTTTGATTCCCCTAGGACGGCGGAATCAAGGGATATAGCTAGGAAGAAGCTTTGTACCTGGGTAAGGGGCTTCCAAAAGAACACCTTTGGCCCTTATCTTCCAAGTGAGAAGATGAGGGCGTATCTTTTCCCTAAGGCATCAGCTGATGCAGTGATTCCCCAGCCTCAAGAGGAGATCCCCCAAGTTCAGATCCAGTTGGATACTGAAGTCGCGGTCGCGATGCAAAACATCCAGTTAGATGACAGGATGTCTGATTTGGACGAGCGTCTGGAGGAAGACCTCCTGGCAGAAGCCCTGGATGAAGTTCAAGCCCCAGACGTTGTAGAGGAAGAGGTCGACGAGGTGTCGGCTACTCCGGATAAGATTCCGGAGCATATTCCCTCAACATCGGCCGGTCTCCCAGTAGAGCTGGGACAGGCCCTCTCTTCTATTGTTGGAATGATCCAACAAATGCAGAAGGAGAATCAGGAGAAGGCGGCTGCAATGGAACTGCGGATGCAGTGCCTTGCAGAATCACATGGGCCCCAGAAAAAGCTCAATGTGAAAGACCTTCCCTTGTGCTCAGATGCTAACCCATGGAGGTATGCTGAGCACATGCATATGACAACTGGAAAGATCGTCATCTCGGATAAGCTGGGCTCAGTTCCCCTGGAGGAGGTGGAATTCTGGCCCAGCAAGACATCATATCCGGACTGTTATGTCCGGCTGAGGAAGGAACCAGCTTCATAGGAGGAGACAGAGCCGAAGGAGGTCATAGTGATGGACCATGCTAAGGCTCAAGCTCTACTTTCATCCTCGATGAAAGAGAGGGGCTTCTCTTACTCAAAGGTAGCTGCATTGAGCAAGAAGCTCCCTTCCTTTGTGTCCTCGCCTGCTAGAGCCTTCCACTTTTTACAGAAAGGGTTCGCGGCTGTACTAAAAGCAGTCGAGGCCGGCAAGCCTTGCCCCTCCCTGGAGGAATGTCAACCCTTGTCGCTGGCCCTGCCTGTGGACCACAAAGACTGGAAGGACGTCCATCTTACGTTCTCAGTTGGAAAGTTGGAGGCTGATATTGCCGGACGTCAGTTCGGCGAGGACCTCCCTAAGCTGTCTGACTTTCTTTTGCGAAGGGAGTTCGAGACAAAAGAAAGACTGGCTGCCTCAATGTCTTTTCAGACTACTCTCGAGACGATGGCAAGTGACCCCAAGGTCCATGAAATGTTCATGGTGGTGGCCAAGACTCATCTGGCCACAGTGACGAAGGACCTTTATGGCTTCGTCAAGGCAAGGAGATCTTGTAGGGAGTTCATGTTCACCTCGGCTACGGTGAGGCACGAGCCAAGGAAACTAATCTCCTCCAACATTTGGGGGAAAGACCTTTTCCCTACCGACTTGGTCAAAGAAGTTGTTGATAAGGCCGCCTTGGAGAATAGAAACCTTCTCCAGAAGTGGGGCCTGGCTATCAAAAGAAAGTCTTCCCCGGATGAGGGTCCTCAACCAAAGAGGAAGACTATGAGGATTAGGCTACCGTCTTGGCCAGCAACAGCAACTGCAATTGCCATTGCCTCCAGTGCCCCAGGTGGTGGCACAAACCCCGACCACTTTTCAGTGAGTACCCCAGGCCGTGTCGAAACTGTCCACGGCATTCACCCCAGCGTTCGAAGGGCAGTCTACTTCCTTTCGAGCAAAGCCTAGAGGAGCAGCCAGAGGCTCGTCTAGGCGCCCCTCAAGGGGAAGGGGATTCAGGGGTGGTCGTGGTCAGGGACGCAAGACCTCAGGACGGCAGTCCAAGTGAGATGATACCGGTAGGAGGGAGACTTCTGAAATTTCGGGATCGGTGGACCTTCGATCCCTGGGCCCACAGCCTACTCAAGAATGGACTGGGCTGGAGCTGGTACAGCACTCCACCCCCGTGCCTTCGGTTTTTCCAACACTCCACCCCCGTTCTGGAGAAGTACGTTCAAGAACTGTTGGAGAAAAAAGGGGATCCGAAGGGTGAAGCCCATCAATTTCTAAGGGAGGCTGTTTTGTGTTCCCAAGAAAGACTCGGGAAAGCTCAGAGTCATTCTGGACTTGTCGCCACTCAACAAGTTCATAGTGATTTGCAAATTCAAAATGCTAACACTGCAACACATAAGGACCTTACTGCCCAAGAGGGAATAATCCGTCTCTATAGACTTGTCAGACGCCTATTGGCACATTCCAATCAGCCGTCGACTCTCCCCCTACCTAGGGTTCAGGCTACAACGAAGACCATATGCCTTTGGAGCCATGCCATTCAGGCTAAACATAGCGCCAAGGATTTTTACGAAGCTTGCGAGCGTAGCTCTCAAACAATTACGCCTAAAGGGAATTCAGGTAGTAGCCTACCTGGACGACTGGTTGGTGTGGGCAGCATCCGAGACAGAATGCTTGCAAGCTTCCAGTCAAGTGATCCAGTTCCTAGAGTACCTAGGCTTTAAGATCAACAGAAAAAAGTCTCGACTTTCTCCATCTCAAAAGTTCCAGTGGCTGGGAATCCACTGGGACCTTTTGTCACACCGTTTCTCCATCCCGGCGAAGAAAAGGAAGGAGATAGCGGGTTCTGTCAAGAGACTTCTAGATTCCGAAAGGATATCAAGACACGAGCAGGAGAGGGTACTGGCCTCTCTCCAGTTTGCTTCGGTGACAGACCCAGTGCTAAGAGCACAGCTAAAGGATGCATCCGGAATTTGGAGAAGTTATGCATCAAACGCGCGAAGAGATCTGAGAAGACCAGTTCCGCTTCGGCTAAGTACTCTTCTCAGGCCTTGGTCCCAAGCCAGACATCTAAAGAAGTCGGTTCTTCTTCAGCCACCTCCCCCGTCGGTGACGATTCACTCAGACGCCTCGAAGGAGGGATGGGGAGGTCACTCTCATCGGAAAAAAGTCCAGGGGACTTGGTCCAAGCTATTCAAGACCTTTCACATAAACTTTCTAGAAGCTATGGCAGTGCTCCTTACCTTAAAGAAAGTCTCCCCTCGTCACTCGATCCACTTAAGGTTGGTGATGGACAGCGAGGTAGTTGTGAGATGCTTGAATCGACAAGGATCGAGGTCACCACCTCTCAACCAGGTGATGTTGGCCATCTTCCGATCGGGGGAAAAGAAGAAGTGGTACCTGTCGGCAGTTCACCTTCAAGGAGTCCGCAATGTGACGGCGGACGCTCTATCCAGGTTCACACCGATAGAGTCGGAATGGTCCTTAGACGCAGGATCATTCTGCTTCATTCTGAATCAAGTCCCAGAACTGCAGATAGACCTCTTTGCGACGAAAGACAACAAGAAGTTGCCCCTGTACGTGTCCCCGTACGAGAACCCCTTAGCGGAAGCAGTGGACGTGATGTCCCTCAACTGGAACAGAGGGTCCAGGATTTATCTGTTCCCTCCTCACAACCTTCTGTTGAGGGTCCTCAACAAACTGAGATCCTTCAAGGGGGTAGCGGCAATAGTAGCCCACAAGTGGCCGAACAGCGTGTGGTTCCCCCTGGCATTGGAACTACAGCTGAAGTTTGTAACGCTACCAGATCCAGTTCTGACCCAGTGAGTCCTATAAGTCGACTGTCTGCGCTTCATTACAGAAAACCCGGACCCTGCTGCTCATGATTTTCTCTCCCTAGCGGTGAGAAAGTGTTTTGGGATTTCGAAAGCCAGCATAGACTTCCTAGAGGAATATAAGTGCAAATCTACTAGAAGGCAATATGAGTCATCTTGGAGAAAATGGGTGGCCTTTGTCCAGGCAAAGAATCCGCAGGAGATCTCGACAGACTTCTGCTTATCTTTCTTCATCCACCTCCATGGTCAAGGATTGGCAGCTAACACGATTTCAGCGTGTAAGTCTGCTTTGACAAGACCCATTCTATAGGTCTTCCAGGTCGACTTAGGTAACGAGTTCTTTATTAAAGTTCCGAAAGCCTGCGCTAGGCTCAGACTTTCAGCACCTCCAAAGGCCATTTCATGGTCTTTAGACAAAGTTCTTCATTTCGCTTCTCTGTTGTGCAATGAAGAGTGTGCGTTAAAGGATTTGACACAAAAAGTTATTTTCCTATTTGCACTCGCGTCCGGGGCCAGGGTTAGTGAGATTGTAGCCCTCTCGAGAGAGGCAGGTCGTGTTCAGTTCCTGAATGGGGGAGAACTGAACCTGTTTCTGGATCCTACGTTTCTCGCCAAGAATGAGTTACCCACCAACAGGTGGGGTCCCTGGAGAATCTGCCCTCTGAAAGAAGATGCATCTCTATGTCCAGTAGAATGCCTAAAGGTCTATCTTCATAGAACTTCAGACTTCAAGGGTGGTCACCTATTCAGGGGAGAAACATCAGGCTCAAATTTATCTCTGAATCAACTCAGAGCGAAAATCACATATTTTATTCGCAGAACGGATCCTGACAGTACACCCGCAGGTCACGATCCGAGGAAAGTTGCCTCATCCTTAAATTTATTTAATTGTATGGATTTTGAACATCTCCGTTCATACACTGGCTGGAAGTCTTCCAGAGTGTTCTTTTGCCACTATGCGAAGCAAGTAGAGGAACAAAAGAGATCTGTGGTAGCAGTGGGTCGCGTCGTTAACCCTACTGTTTAACTCTGCGAGGAACAGTGGTTTTAATTGGGACGATTAATTCCAGGGTGAGTGTGTAGTTACATACCGTACTACAAACTAAGTGAGGGCACGGAGTTGCCCATGTAGACTGTTCCATTTCCAAAGGTGAACCTAGCATAAGTGCAGACATGTGTGCCAAGCGTTTCTAACGCTAATGTCATTGATTTGTAATACAGACTTTTATGACTTTGATACCTCGGTATCTTTAAGGTGGCATTTAATGTGTTTTCTTTCAGATAAACAAGTTCTGTTTACTATCATACTTATGCTTAAAGTTTTGGCTTATCCTCTTCTTATATATATATATATATATATATATATATATATATATATATATATATATATATATATATATATATATATATATATATATATATATATATATAATTGTGGTTAACCTGTCTGTTTATTGTCTGTCAATGAACCTGTTCTGGAGAACCTTGCGTCTCCTTCACCTGTGTCAATTTATTGGTATAATTGAGCATTCATTCTATGTACCTTATCTGGGATAAATCTAATAGAATTGTTCCTTTATGCAAGCTATGTTGCATTGGTTTATGCTTTCCCTTAACGAGAGGACCCCGTCCCATAAGGGGACGATGGCGGTTTTACTAGTGTCCTCCTATGCGGATGTAAACCTTTGTCCAATACAAGTATTGTGCGGAGAACTGGTCGATATTTCATATTGACGCAGTGGTTCTTTACAAACTATGCTTTACTTAATATAGGGCGAGACCACTTTATTAGCTTGCCTGGTATTCATACATAGGTATATGTACTCTTCGACACTTTTCCAGAGTCTATTAGGACTCTTCCCTGTAGGGGGCAGGAAGCTCTAACATGGTTTATAGTTAGTTGAAAAGATGTATAACGGTAACATCTTAGGTCTCTAGGTCTAGTCGACCGGGAAAAATTACATCCGGGGAGTACGGCACGTTCTGAGAATCCACAGATACAGTAATGCTCTGGTATACTTCCATCAGGACGACATGGCTTGAGCCCAAAAAACGGATTTTGAGCGAAGCGAAAAATCTATTTTTGGGTGAGATGGCCATGTCATCCTGATGGACCCGCCCTTGCCTTTCTAAGAAAGGGCTGTAGGACCCCTCCCTACATACAGTATCTGTAGCACCTCGTGTACGCTACAAGGAATACAGATGGCACCAGGATTGGCGCCAGGCACGCTTACGAATCGGGAGATAGGGAGCCTTGGGAGCGGCTCCCCCTTTTTTTTCCCCGAATTCGTTTCTTGCCATTTGTCCCCTGCGAGACGAAATCTCTGTTCGGGATGCAGATTGCCATGTGGCGTGTCAAAAATACGTCCTCTGATTTGTCGCGATATCCCTTTCACGAGGGATACTCGCTCCAGGAGTTAGAATTCTGGGACCTTAAGGTAAATTCTCTGGGAATATCGCCGTAGTTGTAATATACCCTAGGAAGCTACCCTATAGGAACTTCCATCAGGACGACATGGCCATCTCACCCAAAAATAGGTTTTTCGCTTCGCTCAAAATCCGTTTTATATATATATATATATATATATATATATATATATATATATATATATATATATATATATATACCATATGTATTTTTGATACATTAATGTGTGGATTCTCGTAACGACTTCTGGATCTGAGCCCCAGGTGAAATCACACAAAGACAAGAGCTTGTGACTGGCCGGAAATCAGATCCTGGTCGGCAAGCTTATACAGACAGTGAGTAAACCACTTGGCCACGTAGAAAGATAAAAGTCAATGACAATTCTTCTGTACTTATACCTGTCGAATTCAGGTGTTTTGTAATTAGAATTGAAATCAACCCATCTTCACCATCGTAGCTAATTGGTAGTTTGTTACTTGTCATTCGATCAATGAAAAAAATTGCACATTTATCTAGTAACAAACTACCAATTAGCTACGATGGTGAAGGTAGGTTGATTTCAATTCTAAGTACAAAACACCTGAATTTGACAGGTATAAGTATAGAAGAATTGTCTTTGTGATTTATCTTTCTTCATGGCTAATTGGTTTAGTCACTGTCTATACAAGCTTGCCGACCAGGGTTCGATTCCCGGCCAGTCACAAAGACAGCTTAATTTTCTTCCACTTTATCACAATCCAGTAAGTTCATTCTTCCATTTCTGGGCATCACCATGATTATGTTCTTGTGACATTAAGCCAATATGTTTTTTGTTTCATAGGGGTATCTTCAATTATAAGTGAAGGCACCAAGATGCCATTATACAATATCAAAAGGGTATGTTTTTGCTCTTGCATGTAGGACTCTGTCAATAATAATAATAATAATAATAATAATAATAATAATAATAATAATAATAATAATAATAAAAAGAAGAAGAAGAAGAAAAAGAAGAAGAAGAAGAAGAAGAAGAAGAAGAAGAAGAAGAAGAAGAAGAAGAAGAAGAAGAAGAAGAAGAAGAAGAAGAAGAATCTAGCAACCATTCTCAGCTCCTTTTCTTGTGTCTTGGTTTAAAAGGAAAATCATTGTTTTTTGGTTAACTTGAAGCCGAGTCATTTTTTGATTTCTTGATTCATAATTTCTTATAGCTGTTATTCTTTGTTGATTATTTTAAAGGCAAGAGTATATTTGGTGTTCATCATGTGCTAGTTGCCATTCTGTTTGCATTTGTGTCCCGTCTTAAATTCATATGCTCTTCATCTTCGCCTTCACGTACATAGGCCATTCTGTTTGCATTAGTGTTCCTTCTTAAATTCATTTGCTCTTCATCTTGGCCTTCACGTACATAGGCCATTCTGTTTGCATTAGTGTTCCTTCTTAAATTAATTTGCTCTTCATCTTGGCCTTCACGTACATAGGCCATTCTGTTTGCATTAGTGTTCCTTCTTAAATTCATTTGCTCTTCATCTTGGCCTTCACGTACATAGGCCATTCTCTTTGCATTAGTGTTCCTTCTTAAATTCATTTGCTCTTCGTCACCTGCTTCGCGTGCAGCGGCCATTCCACTTGCATTAGTGTTCTTTCTATTGTTCATCTGCTTTTCGTATTCTGGGCATGTGTAGCTGACATTCTGCTTGCATTAGTGTTCAGTCCTAGATTCCTTTGCTCTTCATCTTCAGATCCACGTCTAGTTGCCATTCTGCTTGTGTTAGTGTTCCTTCTCAAATCCATCTGCTCTTCGTTTTCTGATTCAAATCTAGCTGCCATACTGCTCGCATTAGTGTTCCTTCTTGAATCCATCTGCTCTTCATTTTCTGCTTTATGGCTAGCGGCCATTCTACTTTTATGAGTTTTTGTTTGTTTTTCATCCTGTGTCTCACGTCTAGCTGCCATCTTATTTCGTTTGTTTCCTTCCATAAATTACTCTGCTCCTCTGTTTCCTGCTATTTTCTTTCTTTACCGTATTTGCTTTATCTGGTTTACCAAATGTGCACATCTTTTTAAGTGGCACCATTAAAAAAAAAAAAAAAAAAAAAAAAAAAAAAAAAAACCGAAAAATGAACAGTAAAAAGTTACATAACACTCAATCATTAAATATTCGGTAGAATCCCTTTATGTGTGGCATCATTTTGTAGAAAAATGAAAAAAAAATACATTACTAAATCACTGAATATTCTGGAAAAGAAAAGGAAATTAGTGTGTGCTTGGTGTGTGTGTAAGTGAGGGGGGGGGACATCCCATGAACCCTTTTTTTTTTTTTGCCGACTAATTTCCAAATCAAAATATCCCCAAATAATCTCCTACGTTCACGTTCATACAATCTTAATGTTGACTTTTTCTTTTGTAATTGGTTAATCATATATGAATGCAGTTTTAGGGGGTTTGTAATCATGGGTCCCGTACACCCCACAAGGTAGTTTTCAAGAAAATTAAAAATAGCGACGTTAGATTTCTCGATTGTTGAAATTCTTGTTTTATGTTAAAGTCAACAGTGTCAGCCTATCTGATTTCGCTCTGTTTCATAGAATACAGTTTTAGGGTGTCTGTATTTATGGGGCCAGTAGACCCCAAAGATGAATCTTGATCAAAATGAAAATAGCAGACTTAGCTTTCTTGATAAAAATTACAAAAATTTTATCATTATGTATATATATATATATATATATATATCTATATATCTATATATATATATATATATATATATATGTATATATATATATATATATCTTTCTATCTATCTATCTATCTATCTATCTATCTATATATATATATATCTATATATATATATATATATATATATATGTCTCTGTGTATATATTGAAATATTGTATGTGCATCTCTTGACCTTTAAACCTTAGTTGCCGGTTAACTTTAAACAAAGAGAGAGAGAGAGAGAGAGAGAGAGAGAGAGAGAGAGAGAGAGGGGGGGGGAGAGGGAGAGAGAGAGAGAATACCAAATTATTCCGAAAAAATGCTATTTCTACATTGCACTCTAAGTAAAAATAAAGTTGGTAAGATCTCACCTAATCAGATATATATTTCAACTAGAGTCAAAACAAATAGAAGATTACGCGAAAACCATAAGATTGCCAGAGGCCTTTGTGACGGCATTAGGGCGGTGAGGTAAACACACTCGGAAAGAAACAATATGAACATAGAGTAGGACACAAAAGAATATTAATATATATATATATATATATATATTAGTATATATATATATATATATATATGTATGTTTGTTTATATATGTACATATATATATATATATATATATATACATGTATATATATATATATATATATATAAAGAGAGAGAGAGAGAGAGAGAGAGAGAGAGAGAGAGAGAGAGATGGGAACTATAACTGGAATATTAAGGAAACAAAAAGAATAAACGTAATCAGATATTGATAAAACTATGCGATTTGAATAAGTGTAATTAGGATAGGGAATAGTAGCAAGAGACGCATAAGGATGAGGAAAATATTACATTCGTGAAGACAAATTGTAGGATTGAGGAGACGAAAAGAAATCGAAATATTTATCGACGTGAAAAAGATAATTTCAAAGGACTATTTTTTTTTTTTTTTTTCAAATTCTTTGACTTTGAGAAGGTATTGACACCTTTTTACCCTTATTTTATTGAACTTTGCTTTCTCTCTAAAAAGAAAAAAAACTTTCGCCATTTTGTTATCATAGGAATCTCGATAGCATCCAATATATTACACAAATTAGAAAATAGCAGTGACGGGTAATTAGAGAGTTTTTATTCTCATTATCATATTTGAACCAAATGATAAAGTAATATGAAAGAAAAACATATTTCTCACAAATATATATGGGAAGGATTGTTTATGATTTTTTTTATATAGCTTGAGAGCAAGATAATCATACACTAGCTTTACATAACATTAAAAAAAATGATTGAAACTTGAACAGATTCTCAATTCTGGAATAAGGACCTTGTAACACTTCGCCAATGAAGTAATGTCATATTTTTACATTGATTGTACAATTGCATAGTAGTGTTGATCCTGCTGTCGCTTTGAATGAGAATCTAGACAACATAATTGATAGGCGTATCTCTTCTCGTGTGCTAAGGTACCGAGTGAAGGACAAACCGTGATTCAATGATAATTGTAGACACGCTTAATTTAAGAAGCAAGAGGCCTATCATCTTTGGAAGGGTAATAGATCGATTCGAACTGGAATAACGGTCCTCAGCTTATAGCTTTTGCTCAGAGTTTATGCTTCAACTGGAAAGAAATACAATCTAACTATAAAAAAAAAAAAAAAAAAACCTTTCTGTCACAACCCAGTAACATAAGTGTTGGGGTACCCTTAAATCTGCTCTCTGGTGTAGATGCAACAGTTCCTCCTTCACTTAAATCAGATAGCTCAGTCACTCACTGTCCAAAGGAAAAGGTATCTCTTTTGGCTAATGTGTTT
>NW_027171836.1:50000-55000 GCF_036898095.1 Palaemon carinicauda
TGAGCACTCTATAAAATTTAATAGGAATTACAGGCCACTTCTTGGTTTCCGGTACAGTGTTTTTATGTTCTTTGAAACAGTTACAAGCATGACAACTTTTTATGTAACTCTCTATAGATTTTTTCATTCTTAGTCAAAAGAAGGATTTACATGATCTCCTTAATGTTGTATCAATCCCTAAATGCCCTGCTTACGGACTTTCATGTAAAATATGGATGGCTCAATATTTTAAAGAGGGAGGAAGAACCACTCGTGCACAGAATTCACCCCCCCCCCCCCCTTCTTCTCGTAGGCACAAAACATAATACCATTTTCTATAAAAAAGAATTTTCACGAGGCACATTCAGATATGACAGATAACTCCCCGATTCGCCTTTAGTCACTGTTCGCATTCTTTCCATCCATTCCTCTTTTTTCGGTCCCTCTCACACTTCTTTTATGTCCCAAACTCCCAAATCAATCAAACCTGTTTCATCAGGGCATTCATTCTGGATACCCCTGGTCATGTCACCGGCCTCCCCCATATATTCACCTTCACCGCTCAGATCTCTCTCTCTCTCTCTCTCTCTCTCTCTCTCTCTCTCTCTCTCTCTCTCTCTACTGCTCATCGACAGAATTCACATCCCTTCTGTATTTTCTCTATTTTGATGGGGGTCTTCAATATCTTCGTTACATTCATCGTTCTTCTTTTGTACCCTAGTAGTTACTCCTATTACTGCACCTCTAGAAGGAGCTTTACCTTTTATGTAATAAAAAAACCTTTATATTACACTCTAACAATCTCTCAATCCATCTCGCTTGTCGAGAGGTCAAATAATTTTTATAATACAAATCATATAAGGGGTGATGCCCACTTTGTTACTCAATCGACTGACCTAAAAAAAAGAACCAATCCCTTTCTAGAACCCAAATAATAGCCAAAGCCTCTCGATCGGGTGTACTCTAATTCTTTTTTGCCCCTTTTAATGCCCAGGAAGCAAAACAAATGGGTCGCTCTCTGCCTTTATCATCTTGTTGAGAAACTACGCCACCAATAGCTATGCTACTCGAATCTGTTGTTACTAAAAACGGGCGATCAAATCTAGGATATACGAGTAATTCATTGCTAGTTAAGGCAGCTTTCAAATGCTTAAAGGCCCTTCTTTCCCTCTCCAATTTACTAATTTTTGTTTCTTTAAAGCATTTAAGGGTCTCGCTATCTCTTCGAAACCTCTTTTGAAATTCCGGTAAATCCCAGCGAGCCCTAGGAATCCAGCTACTTCCTTAGAATTAATTAGCCCGGGGAAAACTTGAATAGCCGCTAATTTACAGGGGCAGGGCAGGATACCTTCTGGGGTCCTTATTATGTCCTAAAAACTCGACCGGTTAACAGAAAAATTTGCACTTTGACAATTTTATTTACATACCATTACGTTGCAATGCTTCTAAAACTTTACAAATATTATTATTATGTTCTTTTCCCTGTAATTATAATATTGTCTGAATAAACAAGAACATTATGGCAAATTAGGGGAGACAGAACTACCATCATTACTCTAGAAAAAGGAATTGGATCATTTTTAACACCGAAAGGAAGAAAGTTAAAGTGAAGTAGTTGATCATTAGCTATAAATGCATTATCCTTAGTGACTGCATTCAACTTCCTATAATCAACACACAATCTTACCAAGCCATCTTTTTTCCTAACAGCTAAAATTAGAGAAGCTGGGGGTATTCGCTCTCCTCGATTATCCCTTGTTCTCTTACTTTATTAATTTTCCTTTCTATATCTCCCTGGAAATGAATGGGTACCTTATAAGGACTTGACCTGATCGGCTCTGCCTGCTCAGTTTCAATGCTAAAGAGAAACCAATCATTCCTCCCGGGTAGTTCATCTCCAATTGAAATTACATCGGAATGATTAGTGACAAGGTCACTAACTACAGGCTGATATTCTGATGGACATAGTTTTTGCGCTTGCATAATCAAATTCAAAGTGCGTTCGTCTGTGCGGGCTGAAGTTGTGGCTCCCCACATCCCATTATAAGCAATTTCATATAACTCTAATTCACAAACAGAATCACTTCCTAAAAGAACTCTTTTATTTGACAAAAATAACTATTGTTGTATCAGCTCTGATCTCTTTTATTTCTGTCAAGCCGTCTAAAATCATATGGTACCAATTGTCACGGGGTTTAACAATGATCTTGGTTTCTTCCTGAAGAGGGCGACACGGGCTCACTGATATGCTCAGAAGTGTCTGGGGAGACAACACTTCTCCTCTCTCAGGTACAGCTATTACCTTTCTTACATGTCTCTCCGAGCCTGCACATGTACTTATTCTCTCATGAACTTCTATCGGCCAAATATACCCTCCTGCTTTTACTGTTATTGTATCTTTTCCCACGAAATGCATATATGATTATGATAGATAAAATCAATTTCGTGAATAGCCTCGATTCCTAGTATATCGAAGGTGAGCATGACAAAAAAATCATGTGTAAACTTCACAGACCCCACCTTAAAGTTGACGATTGTTGTTTGGTTTATGTGTAGTTTATTTCCTCCTGGCGTGTCAAGAATGATAGAAGTCGCTGGCTGTATTGGGTTTGAGGAGGATTTTTTTTTCAATTAGTGAAACGCTGGCTCCTGTGTCAATCAGCGCTAGAATGGATTTATCTGCCAGATCAATAGTAACTGCTAACATTGCTAGACGGACATTATGAGATATGGGGCATGGGAGAATGACCTCAGCTAATGCCTCTGCTCATTAGTGCGGGGGGTGGGCGGTGTGGTTGGGGTTACCGATGGAGGTCCCAGTACCTGCTCTGTCCCGTCGACGTAACCTCTTCCTCGGGTACTGCTTGAGTTGTCATGCGAGGGGCATCGAACTCCCTAGTCTCCCCCTTCCTTTGTTTCCTTTTCCTCGGATGTTAGGTCGGGGATAGATGTGCATGTTTTTTTCCTGAGCACTCTATCCCTCGTCGTGGGTCGACTGCCTCTCACAACTGCCAAATTCTTGGAAACAGGCCTGTTTTTCCCAGTATTTTTTTCTTCTGGCAAACTGTTTAAAAGGTTTTGCATTACACACACTATTTCTGCTAACGAGCGATTGTCATCGAACAAATAACCACATAAATACGGGTTTACCAATCTGCAAATATGTTTACGGGCAATTGCTTTTTTATCAACTTCTGGGAGACTGGGACTCCAGGTAGCAAACGAACCACAATCGCGTAAAATGCAAGTTGCAAAACTAAGAACGGATTCACCTTCCCGTACTTTGTGATTGTAATTTTCTTTTATGTCTCCATTTCTCGCATCAGGCAAGGAATACTTCCTAATTAAAAGTCGCTTTATTTCAGTATAACCTCTTAAACTGTCTTGTGACCAACACATTACCTCCATTGCAGGAGCATCTTTCAGCAGTCTAATTACCTGAATAGCTTTTTCTCTTTCGGACCACCCATATGTGGCTACTTCAGTCTCTCAAAAACACTTCATTCAATTGAAACCCTTTGTTCGGCCGTTGATCATCAAAAAGCCTAGTACTTGCGTGGAGTTCTGGTAACATCCGAACTACGATTTACGTATCCTCATTGGCTGTTCATGTATACTTTAACTTGTGTGTGTTTAGCCTTTGTTTTTGTACGTCCAATATACTGTGGTTGCTCGCCTCTCCTCCTCTCGTTCAACCAAAAATCTGTTCATTAACTGTTCTAAGTTTTCTAACTTATTTTCCAATTCTTGCGTTCTAATTTCCTGTCCATATTCTTCATTGGCAACGCTATACATATGGCTCTTTCATTTTCATATCTAGTAGCAGCAGCGTCTGCTTATGTTAGTCCTTGTGTATCTAGGCATATTGAGCTTTTATTTTACCAGCTCAAAGAACAACTTCAGTTAGTGCATGCACAAGCAGACGTATTTTAACACCTGACACCAATATGACACATGTAGACGGATAATGAGACTTTGAAATATGGGTTTTCTTAATTTATTACAAAAAGTTTATTCTTATGTACACCGTACACAACTACCCTATCAGGTGAGGGACTTGTCAACTCAAGAACCCAAATGCAACTGGACTCCCTTCGCTACCAAAATGCAATCTCGTACAATAACATGCTGGGATATAGGTTTTTGTGGAATACTCATGATTAAAAAGTAGATTTACCTTGACATACTAGACACATCTGCACATATGAATCAGGACATATGTATGTATACATATACACATAAATATATATATATATATATATATATATATATATATATATATATATATATATATATATATATATATATATATATATATATATATATATATATATATATATATATATATTGGAGAGGGAAAGAAGGGCCTTTAAGCATTTGAAAGCTGCCTTAACTAGCAATGAATTACTCGCATATCCTAGATTTGATCGCCCGTTTTTAGTGACAATAGATTCGAGTAGCATAGCTATTGGTGGCGTAGTTTCTCAACAAGATGATAAAGGCAGAGAGCGACCCATTTGTTTTGCTTCCCGGGCATTACAAGGGGCTGAAAAGAATTAGAGTACACTCGATCGAGAGGCTTTGACTATTCTTTGGGTTCTAGAGAGGGATAGGTTCTTTTTATTAGGTCAGTCGATTGAGTTGCAAAGTGAGCATCGCCCCTTATATTATTTGTATTATAAAAATGATTTGACCTCTCGACAAGCGAGATGGATTGAGAGATTTTTAGAGTGTAATATAAAGGTTTTTTATTACATAAAAGATAAAGCTCTTTCTAGAGGTGCAGTAATAGGAGAAACTACTAGGGTACAAAAGGGGAACGAAGAACGTAACGAAGATATTGAAGACCCCCATCAAAATAGAGAAAATACAGAAGGGATGTGAATTCTGTCGATGAGCAGTAAGAAGAGAGAGAGAGAGAGAGAGAGAGAGAGAGAGAGAGAGAGAGAGAGAGAGAGAGAGAGAGAGAGAGAGAGAGAGAGAGACATCTGAGCAGTGAAGGTGAATATAATGGGGTGGCC
>NW_027171836.1:65000-72500 GCF_036898095.1 Palaemon carinicauda
TATATATATATATATATGTGTGTGTGTGTGTGTGTGTGTGTGTCTGTGTGTATAAATACATAAACACACTCACACACACACACACACACACATATATATATATATATATATATATATATATATATATATATATATATATATATATATATATATATATATATATATATATATATATATATATATATATATATATATATATATATATATATATATAGTTACACTCCTGGGTTTTACCCATCCTTATTTTACTACTAGGGTTGTAGCTTGCCAAATAATAATGATAATATTATCACACAGACACACACGCACACGAGCATATATATATATATATATATATATATATATATATATATATATATATATATATATATATATATATATATATATATATATATATATATATATATGAATGTGTGTGTCCGTGTGATATTATTATTATTATTATTATTATTATTATTATTATTATTATTATTATTATTATTATTATTATTATTATTACTTGTTAAGCTACAACTCTAGCTGGAAAATAATGATGCTTTAAGCCCAAGTGCTCCAACAGGAAGTAATAGCCCAGTGTTGAAAGGAAGTAAGGAAATGAATAAACTATGAGTAATGAATAAAATAATATGAAATTTCCTTAAGCTTACTAAAAAATTTAAAATAGATCTGTCCTATAAAAATTATAAAGCGAGAATTGTGTCAGGCAGTTAATCATTAAAACATTCGCTGCAAGTGTGACCTTGTAACCAATTAGAATTTTAGAAGCCCCTCTTTGGTGTGTAACCGATTCAAAAATTTGTATATCGCTTAGACAATGTATTCTTATATTCATATAAAAGTGTTAATAGGAAATTCATTAGAAAATGAATAAATAAAAAATAAGTAGGACTAAAGAATGGATTAGTGGATTAGCCATAAAAACTTTGATACTATCGAGGGGTGAAACATGTAACAATCAAAAGGAGAATGGCAAAGGAAGGAAGGATTTATAAGAAAAAAAAATAGTTTCTTGATCGTGTAATTTTTGGGCCCAAAAGCTGAAGAACACAGAGACGTCTTTATCAAATAATCAATTATGTAAAGTTAAAACCTAGTCAAATGCATGTGATAAAAACCACCTTGATTAAGCTAACTCATTTATTTATCTTCGATATTCAATCATTTGGCTTCGAAAAGTTTATCTCAACTCATTTTTTCTCTGACGGTTGGTAGAATATAGCTAATCCCAGTTTAATTACAATGTATCTCGACTTTTCAGCAGGAAATTTCGTCAATGTTACTGTCAGCAGAATCCTTCACCTTTAACTATCAACAAATTTTTCATGATAATTATAGAACGTTTTATTATTATTATTATTATTATTATTATTATTGGGATTCTTTAGGGGAATGCTTTTGTGTTTGGTATTATTATTAATAGGATTCCCTTTTAGGGGAATGTTATTGTTTTTGGTATTATTATTATTATTATTATTATTATTATTATTATTATTATTATTATTATTATTATTATTATTATTATTATTATTATTATTCTTTCTGCGCGGTTTTTTTTTCACAAGAAATCCGAAATTATTATCATATGTAGCCTATGGTTAGAATAGGCCATAGACCCAGTTTAAGTGACCTAGACCTACTTTTCAAGGTCACAGGGGCCTTTAAAGGCAAAATTTTTAAAATATGAAATTGACATTAGGCCTAAAGTATAAGCTGTATGGCTAAGGGCCTTATGGACAATAATACAAAGGTAAATCCCCAGATATTGCCCTACTTTAATGCAAGTAAGTCAAGGTCAAGGTCGCTAATGGCCAAACCGGGTCAAAACAGGTTTGTTTCCGAGATATAAAAAAACTGGAAGGCCCAGATCCCTGATCTCAGTGGCATATGATGCCCTATATATTTATCTAAGGTTAGCTTAACCTTTGTAGCGACTGTTTAATTACTTTTTTAATATAGATTTTTTACTATTTGTGACACTACAGAAATCGTGACTTTGGCAATTTCTCCATGAAATACTGGTTTTTGGTCATGTCATGCTATAGTAAACTACCCCAAATATATGCATAAAACTTCCAAATCAAATGTCGAATTTGACCTTGACCCTCATTTTCAAGGCCATATTGGTATTTCACGGAAAAAATTTGACGTGGGCCAGAAGTGATGTTTTATTGTCAACCCCTCCCCCTCCCCTCCCCCCCTCCCCTCCCCATTCGCACATGCTCTTGCAGAATATGGAGTCATATTTGACCCGTGACCTTCACATGGCCTTTTAAGTGCTCATTGTCTTCAAGTTCAAAGGTAAATTTCTCTATATTTGTCATTTTTTGCCCATGTTTTACCTCCATATACCTGCTATTATACAGATGAATTGCTTTAAAATAGTTTGTTAACATAACTCAAAATTTAGTCAAGGGGTCATTAGGCCAATAAACCATTACACAATATCTTTTACTGATTGACAAAAGCATTTTCACACCTATTTTGCAGGGGAATCCTCCACCACTGCCTGTAGCCAGTCGCAGTCTAGTTACTATTATTATTATTATTATTATTATTAATATTATTATTATTATTTTTGTTGTTGTTGTTGTTGTTGTTGTTGTTGTTGAAATATTTGATTTTTCGTTGTTTACTTTCCTCACTGGGCTATTTTCCTTGTTGGAGCCCCTTTCCATTGTATAATTCTTCGAGAAAATCTTCCGACGAAAGACACAAAAGTGTACTTTGCTCTAATTCCCTCTCTGCTTCAACGAGGAATCTTGTGGAGCGAGAATCCTTTGTGTTAAGCTTTTAATAATAGATGATGGAATGTCACTGATTATCTGAGAAATATTGAGTATTTGCCGCACGGATTCTATTTGGATTTGCAGTGGTGGACTGAATCCTATAATGTAAGTTCAAAGTAATATCCTTTTGATTAGAAGCAAAATGGGCTTATCGGTTTAATTCAGTAGTTATGAACTAAATAGAAAAACATGCCTTAAAAGTAAAAAATAAAAAAAATTGATGATTTTTAAAAGCACTACTAGGATAAATTGCTCTCTCTCTCTCTCTCTCTCTCTCTCTCTCTCTCTCTCTCTCTCTCTCTCTCTCTCTCTCTCTCTCTCTCTCTCTCTCTCTCTCTCCTGTAATATTTTCATAGCAGATTATACTGCGAAATCTGATCTTTTTGGAACAGAGTTACGTATATAAAAAACTTGCATAAAAACAGATCTTTGTACCGTACTAAAATTAAGAAATAATCAACTAAGACAGACTTCTAAATGGAGACTTAAGGGATTAAAGATTCTATAAAGATAGAATAATGTTCGTTAAACTATAGAGAAAAGAGATTGTCCATTTTGGTAAAACATTGATATACCTTAAAGATATGTTTCTCCCTAAGCGTTTAATACCATTATGCGTGTCATCATTCAGAAAACCCAGTGGCGTACTAAATGAGGGGCGGAGAGGTTAATATTAGGTATGTTCATAATGAAGGGATTCTATTGAAGTGTGATCGTCACTTTTCGAGTTTATTCCTGTTGCAGGCAAATGAATTTACAAAGGATATACTAAGTAGTTTAGAGAATAGGGGATTAGACATTACACTTTGTGTAGTGAAGGATATGATAATGCTGCAGCTATGTCTGATATTTATGATGGATTGCAGAAAAAAAAATCCAAGGGCTTTGTTTGTGCCATGTACTAATTATTCCTTAATAGCCCAGCGGCATAGTAAGAAATATGAAACCAATTGTTCAAATTGTTCTAAAAGCACCAAAATTAGCACACATGTGGATTAATACATTCTGAACAATTTTGGATATGGAGGCATTCAAGATTCTCCCCGTAGCACATTTGGCGGCCATTTTTCAAAATGGCCACTATTTACCGTTAGCGTCATTGAATATGTACCATAATTTGTCTTTTTGTGGATGCTAAAGGTGATAAGTGTGCTAGAGGTGATAAGTATTGTACAATTACACATACTTCTGTGCTTACCAAATAATTTGGCTACCATTTCACAAGAAAATGAATTTTACTTTGCAGCGGCAGCGTTGGTGGCAGTGACGGCGGCTGCAGTAATAGTATAGTGTTGATAGTCATGGTGCTTGTAGTAGTAACTTGTGGTAACATGGTGGTGTTTTGTGTCTTTGCAGGTGAGGCAGCAGCAGCACCACCTGACATCAGAGACGCGTTGTTCCAGACTGCAGCCATGGCAAAGAAGTTCCAACTGGTCGATACTTTTGAGCAACGTACTCCCACAACACCTCCTGAGACAAACTGGAAGCTGTGTCTTGTATGTCAAGAGGAGACAACAGAGTCACTTGTCTGCCCAGTACTGTCTAAACGCCGAGACCCTGGGAGTGGATACACGACAATGGCTGCAAACTTGGTCAAATTTGATGAACTAGGAGAACTGCCAAGAACTGTTCAGTTACAGAGACTAGATGAAGGACAAGGTGTTGAGGCGACAATGGTTGCCCACCAGGCCAAGTGGCATAAAACATGTATGCTCAAATACAATAACACAATGCTACGAAGAGCAGAGAAGAGACGCATCGCAAGCAGCTCAGCATTTGATAGTACTGACAATGTCCAGGCCAAGCGCGCCAGAACACACTCTTCAGAAGCCACTACCAGCGGCACCTCCTGCTTTTTCTGTGGAAAGTCTGGCACAGAGACCCTACATGAAGTAACAACCTTCCAGGTGGACACACGCGTACGGAAGTGTGCAGCGCAAGTTGGGGACAATGAACTCATAGCCAGGCTCAGCATGGGTGATATGGTGGCTCTGGAGGCCAAGTACCATTCCAAGTGTTTGTTGGCTCTTTACTATCGTGCAAAGACCACTGTAGAAGCCGAGCAGAAAACTGACCATGAAGGTGTAATGTCAAGAATCGTACTGGCTGAACTGGTCCTGTATATCGAGGAAACCCACCTAGAAGAGGGCACCACCCCAGTCTTCAGACTCGCAGAACTTGTAAAGCTATACACAACAAGAATAGAACAGCTCGGGGTTGTTTTGTGCCAGAAAGTTAATAGCACAAGGCTGAAAGAGCGCCTGTTAGCCCAGATACCAGGCCTGAGATCCCACAGCAAAGGCCGAGATGTTTTACTAGCGTTTGATGAAGACATTGGTGAAGCGCTAGGCAAAGCCTGCGAGCAAGACTGTGACACTGAGGCAGTTCACCTTGCGCGTGCTGCACAGATAGTTCGTCGATATATGTTTGAAGACACTTACCAATTCCGTGGATCATTCCCGGGCGGCTGTCAGGAGGACTCTGTGCCAAACGTACTAGTTGCAATGGTAAATATGGTGCTGGATGGCCCCACCATCAAGAATCAAAGCCATTCCTCTTCAACACAAGCAGCTCTTTCCATTGCGCAGCTTCTCAAGTTCAACAGTGTCAAGCAAAGTCGGAAGCAGGGAGCAACCAAGACACAGGAGCCTCCAGCTGTCAGACACAGTACGTCTCAAGAAACTCCTCTTCCAACCTATGTTGGGCTGATGCTGTATGCTGAAACACGCAAGAGAGGACTTGTGGACAAGCTCTTCTCTCTGGGCCTAAGCATCTCATATGACAGAGTCCTACGTCTTTCTGCCCAGATGGGAAACAGCGTGTGTCAGCTGTACCGCATAGAGGAAGTGGTCTGCCCGCCTACCCTGCGTAGCAATGTGTTCACAATTGCGGCTGTGGACAACATTGACCACAACCCAAGTGCCACCACAGCCAAGAATTCATTCCATGGAACAGGAATCTCGCTTTTTCAACACCCAACGTGTGCAGATGAGGGAGTGGATCGTAGCATTGCTCTCACTGGGCGTGATACTGGATCAAAGACGGTTGAGCCTCTACCAGAATATTACACGGATGTACGTCCTGTTGCTTCTTCTGTCAAAGGGCAAATGATCCCAGCTACTTCTGTGACCTCTCTTAGACGCCACAACTGTGAGCAGCACATAGAAGATGAGTATATGTGGCTGGAGAACACGAGAAGTGTTCTCAAAGATGATGTTGAGGCCTGTGAAAACACATCATGGGCTGCATACTATGCAAGGCACCAAGATCCAAAGAAACCAGTCATCACACCAACGTCCCTGCTTCCCTTGTTCCAGGAGAGTGCTCATACTGTGGCAATGATCAGACACTCTATTGATGTAGTCAGGAGTGCAGTTAAACATCTCAACCCAGGCCAAACTCCAGTTCTGACTTGCGACCAGCCACTATTCACTCTAGCAAAACAGATCCAGTGGAAGTGGCCAAACACATATGGAGAAGACCAACTGGTGGTGATGTTTGGGGGGTTGCATATTGAGATGACGGCACTGAAGACGCTGCCAGAACTCACTGATGCCCTGCTGAGTCTGGCAAATGCACCCACAAGCATCCAAGAGGATACAATGCATGTCATCGAGAGGTTTGTCATACTCCTGTATGACCGCACAAGCAAATGCAAGGACGTCAACAAGGCGAGAAAGCAGCTCTTTGCAAAGACGAACTCTGTTCAGAACATCCCGCCAACCTACGCTGCTCTGGAGCAGCATGTGAAGAGATCTGCCCTTCAGGGTGGTCATGTCTGGGGCCAGGCATTGGTACCAACGCCCGTGCTCCCTCCACCAACAGACTGGGGCTGGCATCGGAGTGATGATGGGCTCTACACACCACTCTGGACCACACTCCCTGAGGCATCCAAGGCCTGCTATGAGCTGGTGTCTTGCGGATGCAAGAAAGGCTGCAAAAACCGCTGCAAGTGCAAGAACGCTTCACTGCAATGCACTGGTCTATGTTTCTGTGAAGGCGAATGCCAGTAGATTGGGACAGAAAACTTGCTAACCAACATTATGATCTGTAGACATTCATAATTCTGGTGACCAGATTTGAAAAGTTCGGAATCATAATTAACATAGTGTGGCAAAATCTACGTTATTGTATTACATGTATGTACTGCAGGATTACACAAGTACTGTGCCTAGAGACTGGGCTTTTGGTCGACTATATAACTACAATCTGACCATACTGTAAACTTCCCGTACTCTGTGTATTATTTTGACTAGCAATTTTGCCAGCAATTTGAAATAAAAAAGCAACTTGAGCAATTAAAGTGTGTTCCTGAAATCAGGTACTGGTTATTAGAGGTATTATGTCATTGAGTATTGAAATCTTCATCAAATGTCCACTTTTTCCACAAAATGGCGGCCAGTTTGGGGGCCATTTTTGAGAAGATTCATCTAAATATCTGTTAAACATTTATTGATGTTAATTCTGATGTAAAAAAAGGGAATTTTGGCCCATCTAGCACCAAACTAACGACACATAATGAAGTCTATGTAATGACGCTAATGTTAAATGGCGGCCATTTTGAACAATGGCCGCCATATCTTCCTAAGGGCTAATCTTGAATGCCTCCATATCCAAAAATGTTTAGAATATATTAATCTACATGTGTGCCAATTTTGGTGCTTTTAGACCAATTTGAACAATTGGTCTGCTATGCCGCTGTACTATAAACCCT
>NW_027171836.1:82500-85000 GCF_036898095.1 Palaemon carinicauda
ATTATACCATATTCCTCTTGTTTTGCTGTAGAGTAGACATACTAACATCGCGATCTTTTTCCTCAGGCATACCAACATCATGGTCTTATCTCTCATATAAGATCTAGCAATTGCTTCTGTTGACTTCACAAATATACTATCATTAATATCTATCATTAACACTCATGATTTTGATCAATGTAAATAACAAATGCAATGGAATTTAATATTGAATTTTAACTTTGATAATGTATATAAACTGGAAATTCATTTGGGATTTATGCATCATGGTTTGCAAGGATTCGAACCTATGCTTCTGTTTCGACTTAAAGGTGTTGGTTTGAATCCTTAACAAGCCAGAAGAATTTATTATAAACTAATTTTCGATTGGATATACATTAAATAAGGTAAAATTTTATATTAAATTCCATTGTGGTGCATTATTACATACTATCATAAGTCACGTTTGTTTTTATGATTGGACAATGAATACATGTACACCAGTTCAAGTAAATTACTTGTAAAAAAAAAGAAAGAAAGAAAAAGTAGAAAATTAGGAAGGAATCTATATCCCAAGACGTGTAGCAAGTGAGTCAAGTTTTTCAGTGAGTGTAGTTACTGATATGATAACAACCTACCTGAACTTCAACGAGAGATTGTAGTGCTGTGTCATTAGTACCAAATTTAAATGTCAGATGGAAAAAGGAGGCTACGCTCTCTAAACGAGATTCAATGGCTTGAAAACGTGATGTAAGGGAGTCACACTAAAACTTGAGGATATCAAAAGCATTATAAAGTGTAGACACTTACAAGGAGTCAGTAACAGTAGGTGGGATTAATGGAGGTTGCAGCTTTTATGTAATGTGCTGGTTCTATGCAGTGCATGATAGTCTATCACAGCTATATCACACAATGAATCCAGGCTCGTCACATCTCGGGCATTTCGAATGCAAGATGTCTGATGAAAGTAGAGGTAATGAGCGTGATGTTGATGCTGAGGCAGTGTCAACCACTCTAGGATGTACACTGTCATACTCAGCAGCACAAAAGCACACTTGTTAGGGGGAGCACAGTATCGTGAAATGTGACCAATACCACAGCATTAGAAGCACCATGGATTTTCCTCCAGCATTCGGCGTAGTTCATATGACGGTAGATAAGGGAGGAAGGAGAAGTTAACATATGTCGGGGTCAGATCAGGATGGCTCCAAGTAATAACAATATGATTGATGGGCTTTCCATCCTATAGGAAGGGTAATACAGAGTACACTCCCGTCAGCTCCTTATCTAATCAAGGGTCTACATCAACTGGACATCGAGTGATGAAATATGTAGAGCTTAAGTGGCCTGTTTACAACATCTTGAACATATAACACAAGTTACAGAGCCTCACCACCCTTCACCCTAATTATGAGATCCAGGCGATGCCTCGATATGTATACATATTGAGAAGTGACCGCAGACATTTCAACTTCAGACAATTCTCGGTCGAGGCTGAACATCTTGGTAACCTCTTTAGGCAGCAAAGCTTTACATTAACCCCCTGATCTCCCTGAATAGGAGCAATATGTATTCAGCACGCAGACCAAAGGCAGGAAGAACAGGTTTTGTCACCTTATTAGGTATCCTCTGAATAACAGGTCTAAGCAGGCAATGATTTAGGACTTCACTTTGAAAGGACGAAGTATCACACTCTGTAATTTTAGCATGAGGGATTGATGGTTCATTACTGCTAACCAAATCATGCTCCACAAATCCTTTGTTGGAGAGTGGGGTATGGTCCATCAGACTAGGTCACTAGGGGCTGTACCAGCTGGGATCAACTTTTGAAACTAAGTAGAGACAAGACGTGACCAGTGTTACTGTGTAAGCAGAAGATCTTCAGCATTATCCTCATTTAAAGCAAGGTCCTCCTCAACATCAGCAAATGTACCAGGTCCTGAAAATGTCATTGTAATTATTAACTGGTGTTAGAACAACGCCCTTATCTGAGTTCGTTTCCCTGGTACTGTGACATAGCATGAACTGCATTCCACATGCAATATTAAAAAAAAAAAAAAGAATAATTATAGTGGTGTGGCCGAGTGAATTATTTAATCCTAAATTAAGGATTGGCCAGGGCACAAGCCGCCCATTCAGATACTACCGCTGGAGAGTTATGGAGTCCTTTGACAGGCCAGAGAGTACTACATTGGATCACTGCCTTCTCAATGCAGAAGGCTTGGGCATGCCGGCTGTGTGAGGGCTATGACATAATAGCCTGGGTCGGTTGGTCGCAAGCTTTCAAATTCAGTCTGCAATCTTTCTTCATCTGCGCTATAGCCTCTGGCGATGCTCCCTTGTGATTTGTGGTTCATCCTCTAATATTGGATTTCATGCTGGGTATTACGCAAGGTAAAAGTTACACATAGTTTACTTATTGGAGTTACCGTAGTAAAATAAATATTTTGTGTTTTATAAGTGCTCCACAAGTCGGTTTATATACAAAAGCCGGTAATTCCAGCTTGATATGTTTGAATAT
>NW_027171836.1:95000-97500 GCF_036898095.1 Palaemon carinicauda
GTTATAGTTTAGGCACTATGGATCTACCTCGGCTTGTTCTTTCTGATATTATTAGCTCCATGAGGTTTTTAGTAATTCCTTCGATTTGTTTCCATGCTGGCATTTTTATGTAGCGTTCTCTTCTCCTTTCTAGACTGGATAATTTAAAAAATCCTAGTCTTTCGCAGTATTCAAGGTCCTTAACTTCTATTTTAGCACTAAGAGACCTTGGTACACTCTATTTTTGCAAAATCCTTTTGGTAGTGTGGGTACCATATCACATTGCAGTAATCGAGTGTACTATGTACGTAGGTTTTGTTGAGCATAATTATGTATTCAGCTTTCTTGTTTTAAAGTTTCTGAATAGCATTCCCATTTTTGCTTTACGTTTAGCCAGTAGTGTTGTTATTTGGTCGTTGTATAACATATTCCTGTTTGACATTACACCAAGGTGTTTAATTGCTTCCTTGTTTGTGATTTTCTCGTTATTAGGTCCCTTGTAGGCGTATACAATTCTTTCTCTGTTTCCATAATTTATTGATTCAAAATTAACGGAGTTAAATACCATCCTATTTATCTCTGCCAATTCATATATTTTGTTTAAATCTCTTTGTAATGAGTTCCTATCTTCATCACAAGTAATTTCTCTATTTATTCTTGTGTCATCTGCGAAACTTCTCACTACAGAGTCTTTAACATTACAGTCTATGTCTGAGATCATAATAACAAACAGCAGTGCAGCTAATACCGTACCCTATGGTACGCCAGATATTACCTGAGCTTGTTCTGATTTCTCGTCATTTGCATTCACTATCTGTTTTCTGTTCTGTAGAAATTCTTTTATATATTTTCCTATCTTTCCCGTAATATTATGCTTTCTCATTTTTAATCTAATATATTCTGGTCTACCTTGTCAAAGGCTTTTGTAAAATCTAGATACACCACATCTGTGTCTTTTTCATTTATCATATTCTTATATATGTTTTCATAGTGTGCTATCAGTTGGGTCTGTGTACTTTTTCTGGACACAAAACAGTGTGGACCTACATTAAATAAATTATTTTAACCAAATAATTCATTATTTCCTTTTTATTACCCTTTCATACACTTTCATTATATGTAGTGTTAGACTAACAGGTCTATAATTACTTGCCTCTAGTCTTGATCCACTTTTGAAAATAAGAGTTATATATGCTAATTCATGTTTAGCACATATCTCGCTCATATCTACACTTTATCTTAGCAGTATTATAAGCGGCTTTACGTTAGTGCGTGCAGCTTTTTTTAACAAAATTGTTGATCCATTTTTAAACTCAGTTATAGCCTGCATAATATCTGCTTAATTGGTATCTATACCCGTTAGATATTCAATATTTTCTTCTCTTATTTTTGTTTCATTATTCTCATTCGCAATTCTTGGCGTGAATTCTCTCTTATGTTTTCCTGCTAATATGTTACATATCTACCTTTTTCTTATTCATTAACCGTCCTTCAATTCATAGAGGGCCTATTTCTAATCTCCCTTTATTCATCTTTTTTGCAGAGGAGTAAAGTACTCTGGGTTATTTCTTGATATTTTGGAGTGTCTTTTCTTCCAAGTCCCTTTTTTAATTTTCTTTCAATTGTATAATCTTTTTTTCCTGCATTTACTATCTTACTTTTTATTTTCTTCATTTTCCATACATTTCCTTCTTTTGGTATGCATGTCTGATTTTTTTTTTCAGTACATATTTTTCAACAATTTTCTCCAGTATTTTGTACAATATATCTGTATTTACCTGTATATTATCACTTACTAATACATTTTTCCAAACTTTGATCAATTCTTCATTTATATCCGACCATTTTATATTCTTACCATAGAAATTATATTTTCCATATATTTCCCATCTTTTGGTGCTTTGTTTATATCTGCATTCACTTGCTTTGTGGTATGAAATTCCAGTGTTATACACTATAATTTCTTTAACCTAATTCACCTCATTCACAAATACTAAATCTAGGACATTGTTCTTTCTTGTTGGAATGTGGTTTATTTGTTGCATATTATGTTCTAATAGCATATGTTGAAACTTTTCAAACTGTCTCTCATCTTCTGCACTACTATTACTCTCTTTTTATATGCAAATATACAACCACTTTTTTCTATCCATTCTTTCCAATCTACAAAAGGAAAGTTAAAATCTCCAGATAGGAGTATATTTCAGTCTTTATGGTTTCTACATATATCATCTATTTTTTTTTATTGTTATGTCAAACTCCTTAGTAATTGGGGTCTGTAAACTACAATATTCACTAGTTTTTCATATTCAAATTCTACTGCAATCAATTCATATTCTGTGTTGCTGTATTTTTCACAGACCTTTCCTTGATTTATGCCTCTTCCATATGGTGCAGTTCCCCCTTGATTCTTATTTGTTCTGTCTGATCTATGTGTTTGGAAACCCTTTATCTGGTCAGCACTACCAGTCTCTTGTGAAAACCCTTTATCTGGTCATCACTGCCAGTCTCTTGTGAAAAC
>NW_027171836.1:102500-107500 GCF_036898095.1 Palaemon carinicauda
GGTAAAGGTGTTGTACTGCTCAATAAATCAGACTATATTGATAAGGTTAATAACATTCTTGCAGACCAAACTAAATTTAAGTTACATGGTGAACCAAATTTTTTGGACATTTACAAAAAAGAAGACAAAATTAACAGATTTTTGAGAAAACTTAAAAATGAAGGTATTTTAAATGAAACAACGTATCAGAAACTTTTTGTGACAGGTTCTTCTTTTAGCATTTTATATGGACTACCAAAGATACATAAGGAAGGAGTTCCAATCAGTCCCATTATGGCAGCCTATAACAACCCGTCTTATACAATATCAAAACACCTTGTCTCTTTACTCAGTAATTTCTCGTGCAACCAGTTCTCACTAAAAAATGGCTTTGAGTTTCAGCAACAAATAATTTTACAAGATGGTGATCTACATATGACAAGTTTTGATGTAGAATCTCTTTTTACAAATGTGCCACTAAATGAAACAATTAATATTATTTTAGATAAAATTTTTTATGACTATCAAGTTATTTTTCATGGTTTTAACAGACATTATTTTAAGACTTTTCTTGAGCTTGCTGTGCAAGACTCCATGTTTGTTTTTAATGGCCAACTCTATTCGCAGGTCGATGGAGTTGCCATGGGTTCCCCGTTAGGACCCTTGTTTGCTAATATGTTTATGTCATCTTTTGAAGAAAATTTTTTAAATAGTTGTCCAGACACTTTTAAGCCAGTGTATTATAGAAGATATGTTGATGACACTTTTGTGTTATTTAAACAACCATGGCATAGTGAAATGTTTTTAAACCATATAAATATTAAACACCAAAATATGAAGTTCACTATAGAAAAAGAGAACAACAACTCTCTACCTTTTTTAGACATTAACGTAAGCAGAGACAATGGTGAATTTATAACATCTGTGTATCGGAAAAAGACATACACTGGCCTTGCCAACAATTTTTATAGTTCCTGTTTTTTTAATTTTAAACTAAATGCTATATACACACTTGTTTATAGGGCGCTGCGTTATTCCTCAAGCTGGTCACTTTTTCATAAGGAGATTTTATTTATGGTGAATTTTTTCAAGCAAAACTCTTACCCTGAAAGTATGGTTCATAAGGTTATAAACAAGCTCCTTTTACGACATTTCTCCACTACAGTACCATCTTATAATGTCAAAAAGAAAAATATTTTCGCTACAATTCCTTACTTATCTGACAACAAGTTTTCCATCAAACTTAAGAAAATAATAGAAAAAGAGTTCGGCTGCCTCAACATCAAACTAATCCCAATCAATCCACTCAAAATTAATGTATTTTTTGGCTACAAAGACAAACTGCAGACCTTCATGAGGTCCAACATTATTTATAAATTCAAGTGCCCGGGATGTCCCGGTATCTATGTTGGATCTTGCCGAAGGTTGTTGCAGGTGAGATATTGTAGCCATATGGGATACAGCTTTAGAACGGGTCAGAGACTTGGTAACCCAGAATTTTCTAGTATAAGGAATCATGCCGCCATTTGCAAAATCCAAGTAAACAAAAAACACTTTTCAATTATTGGTGGGACAAAACAAAGCGAATTTCTAACTACCCTTGAGTAATTATATATCAAACGGCTTGTTCCTTCTTTAAACTCTAATATCTCTGCCTCTCCACTTTTCTTAGCATAACTGAAGTCATAGGTGGGTAACAATTTTTACTCATTCGTTCTTCACCTTTTCCTATGGATGGTCTGGTGAGCACTGGTTCTCTTTTGTTTTACTGTTTTAGTTTTTTACGATTTTCCGTTATAAAATCAATAATGTTTTAATACTCTTTTACTATTTTGTGTCTAAATTATTGTGCAAATTTTAAGAATTTTATATTTATATCTTTTACAGATTGATAATGAACATTGCAATGTTCGAAACGTCTCTAAATAAATTATGGCCTGTTAACTGATGTTTTTTGGACCCTGCTGCACACCAAATATATATATGTATATATATACATATATATATATAAATATATATATATATATATATATATATATATATATATATATATATATATATATATATATATATATATAAAACTGAAGACAAGAAGACATGTTATAGGACTACACCCTATCCCGGGTCAAGAGTACCAAGGGAAGAATTAAGAAAATGCCCTATGCAAGCTTCATTCTTATCCTGTTTGGCAAGTAGGACCATTTTTCTGTACCGTTACGAAAATGATATGGATAAGCATTGTTTCATGTATTTCGGTTTGAACATAGAAAATTGTTCCTTAGCGTCAAGTTGAAATAGAAAATGGTCAAGTAAGGCTCATTTTACTTGTCCTTTATATATACACTGGTAGGAAAATGGTTGTAGATTAAAAAAATAGTTATTGGGAAATCATTGATGGCGACTTAAAATGGTTTAAATGATCAATAGCCCCCGGCGATGGGGAAACTGATTTAAAAGGGTGCTGAAAATAATCCCTAATCCGCATAATCCTTCTTCTGTTCCGCAGACCTATACACACTCCCTCCACCATCACATAGCCTGGTGCTTGTTTTAGTGCTTCTTTCTTTTACCTTCCACCAATAATCGCGCAAACATACACACAAATACGTAGAAATTATATATATATATATATATATATATATATATATATATATATATATATATATATATATATATATATATATATATATATATATATATATATATATATATATATATATATATATATATATATATATATATATATATATATATATATATATATATATATATATATATATATATATAATATATATATATATATATATATATATATATATATATATATATATATATATATATATATATATATATGGGTAGTTTGTAGCGCTACGGCCACCCGTCCTAATTTGTTTATTATCGCTCCCACTGTTATCTTGTATAGAATAAGATCGTTTGGAAATGGTCTACGGATCTTGAATATGTGCTTAAACGCACACTTTTATGTTTTTTGCCGCAAACCCTAAATTACCTGAAAATTTATCTGGCTCGAGTTTTTACTCCGGCCATGAATCTTCTCGCTCCCGTAGTTCAAAAAACTAGCTGTAGATGGTGTTACGATAGCGATAGTACCGCTGTAGTGACAAATTACCGAACTAATCGCGGCTGCAGTACTTTTGAAACGACCCAATGAGACCCCACTTGACCTGCGGATTAGTCTACGGGCATTATTTTGCCCAATCAGAATTTAAGAATTAAAAAATCTCGATCATAACATACCTCACACGAAGCACGCTCGTTCTTTTTAGTGCAGACACCATGTCGTCCGGTGCTACAACTCGTGAATCTGAAGATATCATTAATTTCGACCAAATTAACGACCCTACTTTTTTTCAAGTGTTCAGTTTCATGGCCACTAACAATTTCAGTGATTATTTATATTTCAGAGGCCTGTTAGGTAATTTTTCCGGTGTGTGTTCTACTTGCAATATCGGGGAAGTCACTAAGAAGTACGACGGCAAATCAAGAACCGGTGAAAACACATACTTTTGGCGGTGTAATTATCACAACACATGTATGACAGTTATTTTTCAAATTACTGTGTTCGCCAGCGATATCTAAAGGGATCAGAGTGTAAACTGAAGGCATTCTGGAAATTAATCAATCGTGTTTACCCTCTCAAAACTTGCCAAATCCCAGCAACAACGGCCGCTACACAAACTTCTCCTGGACCATCCATAACTCCTGCTCCATCCCGCCCATCGAAAGTCAGAAAGAAGATCGTCAGCATGCCTCCCGAAGATTCAGAATTTAGCGATTTTGAATATTAATCATGTAAGTACACATGGATTTCAGTATTTAACTAGGTAATTGATTATATTGTTGTGAAAGGGGGGGGGGGGTCTGGGGGGGCGCAGCCCCCCTGGTTAAGGACATGGCTTTTACCATAGGTTAGGTGGGTTTTTTAAGTTAGCTTCTCCCATCGCACTCGTAGGTAAGGAAACTGTGTTGTGTAAGGGGGGAGGGGTCCGGGGGGGCGAAGCCCCCCTGGGTAAGGATACGGCTTTTAGCATAGGTTAGGTGGGTTTTTTAAGTTAACTTCTCCCGCCACAATCGTTTTTAGAATGAAGGCGACAGTACAGAATATTCCCGTTTTCTACGAACTCGATTTTAGAACGGCGGCCATATTCCTCCCCACTTTATAATATTCCCATTTTCTATGGTTGAAAACGGACCTGGCCGTCACCCTACAAAGGCTCCATATATATATATATATATATATATATATATATATATATATATATATATATATATATATATATATATGTGTGTGTGTGTGTGTGTGTGTGTGTGTGTGTGCGTGTGTGTGTGTGTGTGTATAAATCACGAAAGCTGACACGTGATGAATATAAAATGTATCATAGCCATGAAAGGAAAAATGAAAAAGACTTGATTGGAGTTAGTACTTTCATCCACTCAGGACATTATCAAACTCAGCAATGAGAATACCTATACAAAGACATCGTATTTATACAGGAGAAGGGGATCCAGCAGCTGTCAGTTTCTTAATAATTCCGGAGAAGTCAGATTTTAGATAAAAGGATAATACTGGATTAACGGAAAACAGACCTGGGCTTAGATTCAAATTTCTACCTTGAGTACAGGAGATTAAAAATGATTCAACAATATTCCTTTGGAAATAGTCATTTACATGGATTACTTTTTCCGACTTTGACCAACCAATTCTGTGACTTGACCTTAACCAGTGGGAGGCCAAGGCATTATTAAGCGAACCCCTGGAGATGGCCACCTGATGTTGTTTTAATCTGGCTGGTATACTTTTTGATGTTTGGCCAACATAAAATAGGTTACACTCTGAACAAGGAATGCTATATATTATATTATTATCATTTCCAGAACTATTCTTAATTAACATGTTTTTTAATGTACAATTATATTTAAACACTACAGCAATGTCTAGTTTTTTCAAAAGGGGTATAACATCTAAAAAACAAACATGAAATGGCAAACAAAGTATATTA
>NW_027171836.1:112500-117307 GCF_036898095.1 Palaemon carinicauda
TCAGTCTAAACCTAAACACTATGATAATACCGTCATACATCATTTCATCTAAGCATGAACTATGTGCTTTCTGTCCTCTACAGGGAAGAATCGTACTAGACTCTGGAAAAAGTCTCGAGGAGTATATAAAAATTTATGGATGACAAAATGACAAGCTTGTATAGCTGTCTCGCCCTATACAATATGAAGCAAAGTTTGTATAAGAGTCACCAATATCAGAATGAATTTGTGACACCTTCCCCAATGTGACTATTATAAACTATTGGATAATGGTTGTATCCGCATAAAAACAAATTTTGCCTCTTTGCCACCAACCCGTTAGGGTACCATGTCAACCCTTCCAAGGAAGGGTTAGAGTGAGTGAACTTTTGCTTGAATCAGGGAACAGTCTCGAAAGACATACCAAGATGAAAATATCCATATTTTAGTCTTAATGCTCAGTAAATTTCTAATAAAATGAGTGGGGGTGAACTAGTTTATTAAAATTTAATAAACATACATATCAGATCAACATTTATAAAATTCATAAAATGTGGATGATATGCGTAAAAGCATAAAGGAAAAAATTCAACAGAAAATACTGTTTCATCTACTAGGAAACAGATTTGCCACTTCAAATTGAATTATTAATAATAATGATATAGTCTGTATACTGTTTATTTACATTAGCATAATAAACGCTTGGCACAAGTGTACGTATATGCTATATATTACCGACGTCAATAGAACAGTTCGTAAGGACACTTTCGTGGCCTATCGCTCAGCGTGTAGTAACATACAGTGACTGCACGCGCACCTTCTTAATTAATCATCGCAAATTAATTACACTGTTCCTCGCAGAAATAAAACAGAAGGTTAAAGAATTCTACCTGCTGCTACCACATATCTCATAAGTTGCTCCACTTGCTTCGCATAGTACACAAAGAATGCCTTGGATGACTACCAGCCGGTGTGCAAACAAGGATGTTCAAAGTCCATATAATTAAGGAAATTTTATGGAAGAGGCAACTTTCCTCGGATCATGACTAACGGGTGTACTGTCTGGATCCGTGCTGCGAATAACACGTGTGAATTTCGCCCATAGTTCTAGATAACTTTGAACCCAGGGTTTCTCTTCTGAACAGCTGTCCTCCCATAAAGTCTGAAGTTATATGAAGATAGAGTGGGTAGCTTCTTCCTGGAAAGAAACGTTGGGTCTGGAAATAGATTCAGTTCTCCCTCCAAGAACTGGACGTGGGCTGGTTTATTAAGAACGTCGTAAGAAAGGTCGACCTGTAAGGCATAAGGTATCTGACTTGTCAAGGCAGGCTTGAACAACAGAATTGTGTTGGCTGCTAAACCATGCTCATGAAGATGAATGAAGAATGATAAATAGGAATCTCTCAGGATTTCTTTCGGTTTTTTCGCCTTGACAATGTATAGCTATCTCTTCCCTGAAGCCTCATAATGTCTTCTGGTTTCCTCCAAAAGTCTAAACTGACTTTTAAACACCGAATCTTTTTCTCATCGTTAAGGAGAGAAAATCATGAGATGTAGGTTCCGTGTTTTCTGTGAAGGAGCGAAGACATTCGACTTCTGTACTCGCTGAGACACGGATGTATCCGGTAGCAGTACGAATTTTAGTCGTGGTTCCAATGCCAGAGGGAACCACATGCTATTTGGCTACTTGTGGGCCACTATTGCTGCTTTCCCTTTGAAGGATCTCAGCTTATCGAGGACCTTCAAAAGGAGGTTGTCTTTTGACTCGAGATGAAGGAGAACGATCCTGCGTCAAGGGACCATTCTGACTCAATAGGTGTAAACCTAGATAGAGCGTCCGCTGTCACATTGCGGAACCCTTGAATGTGAACTGCTGACAGGAGCCATTTCTTTCATTCCGCCAAATGGAATATGGCCAACGTCACTTGGATCTCTTCGCGCATTTGATGCGTATTTTCTCCAGACTCCTGTTGCATACTTAAGCTGTGCTCTTACCACTGGATCTGTTATCGAAGCAAACTGCAGAGAGCCCAGCACTCTCTCCTGTTTGCGTCTTGATATCCGTTTAGATTTCAAGAGTCTCTCGACAGATCCTGCTATTTCTTTCCTCTTCTTACTAGGAATGGAAAGCCGATGTGACTCCAAATTCCAGTGGACTCTCAACCACTGAAATTTTTGAGCTGGAGAAAGACGAGACTTTTTGATGTTGATCTTGAATCCCATATGTTCCAGGACCTGGATCAATATCTTAGAAGCTTGCATGTATTCTGTCCTGGATGCTGCCCACACCAGCTAGTCGTCCTAGTAGGCTACTACTTGGACCCACTTTAGGCGTAATTGATGGACGGCTGCGTTCGAGAGCTTCGTGAAAATCCTTGGGGTTATGTTTAGCCCGAAAAGCATGGCTCTGAAGGTGTAAATTTTTCTATGTAACTTGAAGCCTAGGTAGGAGGAGAGATGTCGATTATTTGGAGCGTGCCAATAAGCGTCAGAGACAGTATATGCCCTTCTGGGCAGTAGGGTCCTTATGTGCTGAAGCATTAGCCTTCTGAACTTATAGTTCACTATGAACTTGTTGAGTGGCGACAAGTCTAGAATACTCTGAGTTTTTCTGAGTCCTTCTTTGGAACACAAAACATCCTTCCTTGGAATTTTATGGACTTAATCTTCCGGATTACTCTTTTGAGTAAGAGTTCTCGGATATATTCTTCCAGAACGGGGGATGAGTGTTGGAAGAATTGAGGAAATTGAGGTGGATGACTGCTCAAGCTCCAACCTAGTCCATTTTTAATTAGGCTGTGGGCACAGGGATCGAAGGTCCAGCGATCCCTAATTAGCTCTAGTCTCCCTCCTACTGGAAGTATCTTACTTCTGCTGTTGTGGATCTGAGGCCTTGCCTACTTGACCGCATCCTCCCCTGTAACCCCTTTCTCTTGAAGGGCATCTAGAAGAACCTCTGGCTGTTCCTCTAGCTCTCAAACGAAAGCAAGAAGTCTGCCTTTCGAAGGCTGGGCTAAGAACTGGCGACTACGTCGCCACTTGTTGAGGTACCAGCTGGTATGTGGTTGGAGGTTGTGCCACTATCTGAGGCACCGCAGTCACAGGAAGTTATTGTTGTTGCTGGCGGTAGGGTTTAGCCCGCCGAGAGGATGGCCTAGGCCTTTTTGTCTTCCTCTTGGGTTGGAGACCCTCATCTGGAGAAGACTTTCGTTAAGATCTAAGCCCAACTTTTTGAGAAGGTTCCTATTCTCTGTGGCGGCCTTGTCTACTACCTCTTTAACCACTTCATTGGGAAAGAGGTCTTTACCCCAAATACGAGAGGAGATCAGATTCCTCGGGTCGTGCCTCACCGCAGCCGAGGCAAACACGAACTCTCTACAGGCTCTCCTAGCTTTAATAAAGATATAGAGATCCTTCGTAACTGTGGCCAGATGGGTTTTGGCCACAACCATGAATATGTCCTGGATCTTGGGGTCACTTGCCATCGTTTCTAATGTCGTTTGCAACGACATAGATGCCGCAAGTCTTTCCTTTGTCTCTTGCTCTCTACGCAAGAGAACCTGCGACAGTTTTGGAAGTGCTTCACCGAACTGTTGTTCAGCAATATCAGCTTCCAGCTTCCCGACTGAGAAGGTAAGGTGTACGTCCTTCCAGTCTTCTTGGTCCCAGGGCAACGTCAGAGATAACGGCTTGCTCTCTTCCAAGGAGGGGCATGGTTTCCCTGCCTCCACCGCCTTTAGGGCCGCCTTATATCCCTTTTCCAAGAAGGGAAAGGCTCTGGTAGGAGAGGCCACAAAAGAGGGAAGCTTCTTACTCAAGGCGGGCACCTTTGAGTTAATGAAGCCCCTCTCTTTCATCGAGCTTTCTAATAACGTCTGAGCTTTACTATGGTAAAAAAATATGACCTCCTTCGACTCCGTCTCCTCCTTTGAGGCTGGCTCCCTCTTAAGACGGACATAGCAGTCCGGATAAGAATCTTTGTTGGGCCAAAATTCCACTTCTTCCAGGGGAATTGCTCCCAACATTTCTAAGATCACGATCTTCGCGGTTGTCCTCGGCATGTGTTCGGCATACCTCCAAGGATTAGTATCCATGCACAAAGGAAGATCCTTCACGCTCAGCCGCTTCTGGTGCCCACGTGATGCTGCAAGTCTACATATCTCCAGTTTTATTGCAGCTTCCTTCTCATCATTCTTCCGTTGAATTTGTTGGATCATCTCAACAATGGAAGAAAGAGTCCTTCCCAGTTCATCTGGGATAGCAGACAAAGTAGACGGAATACGTTCTGGGTCCGGAACCAATGTAACCGACACTTCGTCGATTTTTTCCTCTTCTACTTGAGGAGCCTGGAACAGCTCCTCCTCCTGACCTTCTCCTAGAAGGTCCTTCTCAGTAGAATCTGACAGCTCCGACATCCTATCGTCCAATTGGATGTCTTTAAGGGCAGCTGAGACTTTAGAATCTACCAGATTCTGGGCAATAGGTATCTCCACCTGAGGCTGGGGGATGATTGCATCAGCCAATACTTTAGGGAAAAGGTAGGCCCTCATCTTCTCATTTGGAAGGTAGGGACCTGAGGTGTTTTTCTAAAAACCCCTCACCCAGGATCGTAACGTTTCCCTGGCCGCATCCCTTGACTCCCTTGACTTAGGGTCGTCAAAAGCCTCGGTAATCAGGTTAGAACAAACTGTACAAACCTGAGGGTCCCAATAACGGATATCACCTCTGGAGGCTGCATATACTACGTGCCTCCTGCAATATTGATGTCCACAGGAGTTCTTACTGCGGATATTACAGAACACACTCCCGCACTTCGGATGGTCCTCCT
>NW_027171837.1:0-2500 GCF_036898095.1 Palaemon carinicauda
AAACAATAATATGTATTAGAATCTACTGCAGTTAAAATTTAATGTACATAAGAACATATTTTTTGTCACTAAATATGGGAATTACTTTCTTTGTACAGGAACAACCTTTACAAATTACTTTGTGGCTCGTAAGGTTTTCAGGAACAACCTGTACAAGTATTATCGTGCTTTGTAAGATTTTCAATAAGTGGTAATGCCAGATATGCAGTTATAAATCATGATTTCGGCCGCATTTCAAAGTTTTGGTAAGCACTATACACGCTATTTTTTGTTTTTGTTTTGTTAAGATGCGGTCTCAATGACACTACTTTATGAAATTCCAAAGCAGATAATCTTTTGGAGAAGTGTCTAATGGAATTTAATGTTTTTATTCGTATATCATCCATATCATATCCAATCACTAGTTACTAGTAAACTTCAGGTTGAAAAATTCATGTTATTAAATTGAACACACCTAAAGTATTTTCTTTTTTCATCCTGAGCATATGGGGCTTTTGGTATCAAACGTCGATGATTATGAGAAGATCTACCTGAAAGGTGGTAATTAGTATGATGATGAATAATTGTTAACTAACCGAAGGGATTTAATCTTGAAAATACATATTTAGAACGTCTGTTTTATGATTATTTTTGTCATCTACTTCTTAGTGTTCGAAAGAAAATTTGTTCTTTAGCTCGAATGATAATTTTCTAACCCTGAAAACTAATCTCACTGTTCTTGATTTGAAGGAGCATATACCAAATATATATAGATTTCAAAATTGAATTTACAGTGCTGGCTTTATACAGTATTGAAGAACATTTATTGAATTTACAACTCGAGGCCTAAGAAATATATCATAAGCAATAAAGAATATTATTATTTGTAATGGTATAAATAAATTAGTGATTTTGGGGATATTTAATAAAAATAGTTTTGTGATAATCATACATAAAATGCTAAGAAATAGATCTATATAATAATCATAGTTTAAAAAACCTTAGGAACAATGAATGTTACGAAATTTCTATATCCAACAATCTTTATTAGGTACGTCCAAGAGATTATCACTATATATAATCTTCTTGTACCATTTTTGATACAAATAGAATGCAATAGTGCTAGAACTTACCATCACTTATTCCAAGTATAAAACCTTTAAATGCTGAGGTGATATTTATTAGTTGAAGTTCTGTTATCATATTTTTACTTCTGCTAAACTGGCCAAATATTGATGTTGTGGGTTTATGTTTTCTATTTGAATATTCTTCTTCATTCCTACCAATATTCCTGTATTAACCCTGGGTTGGTTAAGTTCTAAAGCGGGTACACCATTGCAAATGTGGTACCATAAATGAGACCTCAACTTTCGGACCATATAACTTCTTTATTAATAGATATATTTCAAATCCTTAAGTTTCTCATTTAACAATATTTATTCCTCAATATTATGTTAGGAGTAAATTCAAAACCAATCATTTTAAATATTTAATTTTGACAATTTAGAAAAATAAGTACATAAAAGTATAAATATATAGAATATAATCTGTAGAAAATATTTACATTGTACATAAGTAACTTTGGTGAACTGCATAATAAATTTGAATGGCATGGCAGCATTCATGCCAATTTTGAAGGTTCTAGGCTGAAAAACACCAAATCTGTGACAGGGGTGAAAATGGGCACTGGCGTGGCACTCGATGAAGGCACTGGCGTGGCACTTGTTGAAGGCAGAGGGGTAGCACTTGAAAAATGTACTGGGGTGGCACTTGAAAAAGGCACTAGGGTGGTAACACTCCAGTAGCACTGATTGATGGCACACTGGTGGAGATTGGAACCTTCCCTGACGGGCTCCTGAAAGGGGTCAAGGTCATGGGAGGGTCATAACCATCGTTGTCGTCACCATAGTCGCTTGGTACAGGCATCTTAACCTTCTTCAAAGGGAATTGTATCCTCTTCTTGCTTTGAAAATGAGAAGGAAGGTGAAGTGGAGGCTTACTTTTCGAAGAGGTGCTAGATGGGGTCTAATAGGAGAGTGCTGAGTGGGAAAAATTGATTACACTTCCCTGGTCGATGGTGTCCACCTGGGGCATGTCACCATATTTTTGACAAAAACACGTGTCATCACTACACTCAATATTATTAAAATCACCAAGAGATTCCAAAATCTCGTAGAGTCTTTTCTCAGAAAGGAATTTCTTCTGCATTTTGCCAACCTGAAAAGTTGGAATTATTTTTTGTACTTTTTAGTTTTCCCCTATATACTTGAACATCCGGCAGCCTAGCACAAAGATGGTAACATCACTGAATAGTGACATTATTCACCAATGTTCAGTGAAAATTTCTTTAACTTTCATTAGTATCACTCTGAGATATTTAGCGAAATGTAAAAGCAAATGAAATGGAAATTTCAATAGTTTAGTAGTGTGGTACCAAAATTGAGACCAAAAAAAATTTTTAAAAGCTACATCTATGCGAGTATATGAAGCTTAGACTTGTGCGTCCTACCCCTGTTGTATC
>NW_027171837.1:5000-17500 GCF_036898095.1 Palaemon carinicauda
TAGAAGTGAAAAACCTCCTTAGTAGCCCTAGCCTAAGTTTTGAGGATTAGCAATGGAATAAAGTTTCAATTGAGTAGGAGAGAGCTGATAATTAGAAATTGGTAACCGGATGTGAGTGGTATAGAAAGGGTGGAGTAAACATTCCTGTACCTGAAAATACTTGAAGAGAAAAAAGAAAAACAAAATTTATTGTGATCATTGAGACGTCTAAGGGCTTTTAGATTTAATGTTTAGTTGGGAGGGATTCCTGCAAGTTGGAGAAGAGCTAAAAAGAGATTGAGCAAGGTTTAAGTTAGGTTACTTAAGTTCAAACTGGTGCTGGTATTACGTTATCTAGGGGGAGGGTAGCTGCGGAGAAAAGTTGTGAATCAACATTAGCAATTATGTGTTTCACAATTGCTGTAGTGGTTACAGGAATGTTGGGGTTGAAATCCTGTTTTAGTAGGCTCGTTTCTTGACGAAGTTCGTCAGTTGGTAGCTGACAGCTATTGCAGTCTTTCCGGTCTCTGTTGTGCTGCTGGATCATCATCGTTATAAATCATAATTTGCACAGATATCTCAGTCTCAGTCTGCCAATAACGACTACAGCTTGGTGGGGATATTTATTGCAAGTGGATACGTGATTAGGTTTGTTGCTTCGATGTACCATTTGGCTGATCTGGACCCATCAAGGAAGGCTCGCCTTTCTTCGCTAGTCTTCTGCATGTTGCAAAAGGCTGTAATTCGATTCTTGATGGTTTCCAGTCAAGGTTGAAGTGTGATACTGATTGTCCTTGCACATTAGGGCAGATTTGGCTGGGTGATAGGCCTCGTCATTGTCAGTGATTCCAGTTTGACTGTTGTTGCTTTGGTGAGCAAAGTTTAGGTACTTAATTGCTTTGATTAGGTACACATTTTCAATGGGTTTTATGTTGCTGACAGTCAGAATGGCTTCTCTCGAATCTGAGTGGATTGATGTGTTTCCTCCTTGTAGACTGGCCGTGTTTTCTAGAGCTTTGGCACTAATCGCCACTAGCTTGGTTTGTAGCTTAGGGGCGTGGTTTGAGAGCCTGCAGATTTCTCTCTACCCTGATGGAGAAACGACTGCAGCGGCTGCTGCAGGAATACCAAGACCAAGTGATCCATCAGTATAGTAGATGTTGGGGGCTGAGGTTTTACTGATTGCATTTTTGTCTGCTGCTTTGAGTTATTCTGGCGTGCAGAAAGTTTTGCTTGCTACAGGAAGGATGGTGAAGTTGTACTGGATGGGGTCCGGAGGCCACGGGACAGGAGTGATGTAGCTATCATGCTTTTGTTGCCCCTTGGTTGTATAGGATTTATTTTGCATTTGTATTCTTCTAAGTGTGTCCAGCAGTCTCTTTGAGTGTGTCTTTGGTGGATCAACCTCCTTCGCTAAAGGGAGGAGTCTTTTAAATCTGTTGTTCAGAGGGCAATCTCTGTATCTTTTGATTGACTTGAATATAATACTGCAATTTCTGACGACGTTCCTAGCTGAAAGGGAAATTAGAATAGGCTCAGCTCTTAACCAGCAGAGTTTGATCCACAGTGGAGAGCCACTGATGAATCTTGTGGCATTGTTTTGTACCACTTCTAAGGAGGCTTTATGAGTTCCAGTCAGCTAGGTGAGCGTAGGTGCCACATAGTCGATGTGAGATCAAATTGCTTAAATGTACAACAGTCTTAGGAGGCTGTTTGATGCTCCTGGTTTGAGGGAGGTCATTCGGTTCATGGCTGAGAGACAATTTTTTTTCTCTCTATGAGGTGGGTTACTTTGTTGGCAAGTGATAGTTTTGTTGATGATTATTCCTAGATACATGAATTGATTTATCCATTCTATGGGTTCGCCCATGAGAGTGAAATTCTGAGGGTCCTGTGGGTATTTGATGGCCATGGCATTGGTCTTGTTGGTGTTGATTTCTAGGCCAAAGTCTTTGCATTTGGCTTAGATCATGTCCGGTGCCTACTTGGTGGTTTTGCCTGAGTATGCTTGCGTGGGCAGATAATACATATGTCATCAGCGTATATGAAGATTTTTACTCCGTTTGGGGGGGGTCTAGAGTCGCTAGATTCTCGATAAGAGGGTTTTTCCTTGTAAGGTGACTTTATCTTCTTGGCTCTGAGTATAATTCCAAGTCCGGGGCAGTGGGTGTCCTTTCAATAATTTTTCTACATGTATGAAGAGGATTGCTGGGGAGCTAGCTGGCTAGCTAAAGGCTTTCTCGAGGTCGAGAAAGATGACAAAGGCTTTTTTGTCGTTGATTGTTGTGAGAACATCGGTTATACATTCTTGAGTGCCTACTCCTTGTCTGTAGGTATAAAGGCAAATATTTAGGGGGCCTATTTTCCATTTGAGTCCTACGGGCCAACCAAGGGAAAGGCCCATGCCAACAACAAGTGTTGGCTTTAATACCCCAACAACAACGACATCCATTTGAGTTTGCTGAGTACCATTCGTTCACCGACTTTCATGGTGCAGCTAATTTAATCAATGGGTCAGTAGGTGTCTGGTTCTTTGGGTTTTGGGATGGGTTTAGTGTCTTGTTGATTCTATGTTATTGGTCGGAGTCTTTCAGTGTGTGTTCTGTTGTTTAAGTGCATGTACACCAACTTCTCTGGGCTTCCCATGTTCCGTAGCATACTGTAGGTGATTGAGTCTTCTCCAGGGGCAGTGTCTTTTCTACCTTTAGCGAGAGCCATGTTGAGTTCTTCCATGGTATAAGGGTGGTTGGTGTCATCTGTCATGTTGCAGATTGCTTCAAAAAGCAGTGTTTTCTATCTATTTATGGTTTGCAGGGAAATATTTGTGCTTTTCACTTGGCCATTAAAGGTATTTGCAATTCTATTTGCTTCTGCTAAGGATTCTGGGTGTGCAGTTTCTCCCAGAGATCTGGTTGAACCAGCCCCATATTTGTGCTAGTGATGTATTGTTATTGATTTCATGCCACAATGAGTACCATTTGTCTATTTTTACTCCCAGTGTTACCTGTAAGGAATGTTTGGTGATTTCAAAGAGTAATGCATGAGTGGATTCTGTGTCTTCTGAGGAGATTTCTGGTTCGGTTGATTCTTGCATTCATTTCCTTAATGTGGTTCTTGCAGTACCAGGCCTCCGCTTGCTTTGTTCCTGAATACTTTTTCTGAGGCCTAGATATATTGGTGGTGGCATCTAGTTGGTTGTTAAAATCTAGTGATAGGATGGAGATGTCATTATAAGGATATTCATATATTCACGAGCCCATTCAGTCACAGATTGCTCCAATCTTGCCAAATTTGCAAAGTCTGGCTTCTACCTTTTAGGGGGGGAGGTGGAGAGGGATATTTCTCTAATTTGAGGTGAATTTCTATAGCAAAGTGATCATTTGTTAGTGCAGAATGCAATCACCATTTAGCACCCCTTTGGATGGTGCTTGACAGGAAGGTGAGGTCTAAACAACCACCCATTAGATGGGTTTCTTCTAACACATTGTTCAGTAATGTTACGTCCGGATATTCTTGCTGTAGGGCGTGCAAGTGTCGGTCTGTCTGGTTTGTTGCCAATATTGAGTTCTAAAACGGATGGTGGGCGTTGAAATCAGAGTTGGCGGCAAAGAGCCCCAATGCATTGATGCTTTAGACTGGAGATTTGTAGACACTGTGGACTGTGAGGTTTGTGGCTAGCAGAGACACCTAAACACTAAGTATCTCTGCCTCTGGCTCACAGTCGATGCTTTGTATTCTTTTTGAAGGGATGCTAATCTTGATGAGAGTAGTTAATCCTCTCGTTGTTGGTGTTAGATACGTGGCAAACACTTTGTATACTGAGAATGAGAATGGTGTATTTTTCCTAAGCAAGGTTTCCTGCATCACAATAATGTGTGGATTTTTCAATAAGGTTTAGGATTTTAGGAAGGCAAACTTGTTTCTGATCCCGAAGGAGTTCCATTGGAAAACTCTAACATTGGGGATGTAGAGAGTTTCTTCATTGTTGAGTGTGTTTGTCTCAGGATTGTTCACTGGATTGACTATGAAGTGATTAGGGATTGGAGTTCTTGGGTGGTGCTATTGAAGACAAAATCATCTAGGGGTTCCTGTGAAAACTTAATTTTATGTACCTTTAAAAAGTTGCTAAGGACATGGATATGGCTACTATGAAGGTCCCCATGGGGCAAGTGATGGGGTCATGGTCGGTCCATTCAGTGAAGGGTGGTTTAAAGGGAGTGGAGGGACGTGAGGTGCTTGGACAGATTCTGACAGCGGGACTAAGGAAGCTGGAAAGTCACCTAAGGAATTGGTGGTAATGGGTGTGTGGGTTGGTGGTAGGGAGGATTGTGGTTTGGTTTCTTCAAAGAAAGTGGAAGGGATAGAAAGAGAAGTGCATTTTAATGATAAAGGCCTATAATGAGTATGGGAGGGGGGCTCGTTGTGACTTTGGAGGAGGTTTTGGAGGACGTTGTGGTTTTGGTTTTAGGAGAGGACGTGGAGTAGAGGAAAGTTCAGTAATTCCATTTCTAGTTGTAGACAGGACTAGTTCGGGATGTGTGGCTGGTTTGAGGAGAGGTGTGGTTGGTAGGAGGTTGGTAGGCTCGATATGTCTGCACGTGGCAGGTTGTAGTGGCGATCTGCTCCCCAGAGGTCAGCCATGCGGGTCGGTGGCGTGCTGTTTGCTGTTACAAGCTGCACAGACCTCTGAGTCTGTGCAGCGGCTCCTGTGGTGTCCAAATTTCTGACACCTGAAGCATCTGAGGGGCTCTTGGAAGTATTCCTCCATGTGGAAGGTTCCCCAGTAACCAAAAGAGATCTGTGGAAGTCGATATCCCTTGTGCACCCACTTCTAGGTTGTAGGAACTTCTTCCTGATTTCCCTTTGCACCTCTTGTCTGAGAGAATGGAAGGGTGGTTAAATACTGTTTCCAATGGTAGGTCCAGGTCGTAGTTAATGATTATGGTCGTCAGTTTGTCTGAAGGGTTGAGTTGTTAGACGTTCTCCTGCTGCCCTAGGAAGTCCATGGTTTCCTTGTCCTGGGTGGAGAAGACAAGTTGTCCTCGGCAATTAGGTCTTGTCGTCCTCTTTAGCTGAGGAAATCTGGCCCCCCTTCTGGCTATGGCAGTATAGGAGGTCGTGTTTTGGCCAGGAGGAGCCTGAATCTAGTTGGCTGGGTAGACGTGCTGTTGGTGGTCTCTTGTGGAGGGGGCTGTTGAGCAAGATGAGTGGTAGTGTCGTCCTCTGCTTCGGTGTTCTGGTTGTTCTGTTCGGTCTCTTCTTGATTCTCTTCAGGTGTTTCATGGATGTGTTCCATGGCTGGTTGAGTGGACGGGTGGGTCGCATCTTGTGACTTCCTAAGGTGAAGTATCGTGGCTTCATGATCCTTCCTTTCTCCACAATGGCAAGAGGGGAGTCAGAAAGGATGGGGAGGGACAAGCCCCTGGCTGTCATCGCAAGCACACGATGGTAGCTGACAGCTGCTTGTCGATCTAGTAGTTAGGTGTGTTTTGTTAACATCTCGAAAACACGAACAAAAAAAAATTAGTATGTTAATAGCGTAGTTAAATTACGCTAATTCAAAATCGCTAACACTGGTTGTGAATTCCACGGTCAGAGACTTGAAAATTTCAATTACTCTGAAAAAGAGTGGAAATGACTTGCAATAGATAAATTTCGGGTCAACCTTCATATTTGACATAAAAACTAACATTGGGAGGATATTTGCCAGATTGAGGTTAGTGGCACGAAGTGTGTAATGTAGTTTTACTTTGCTAGTTATTTTCCTTAAGGATTCAAATAGCCGATGGTATGGGAACCACTTTTGACTCGATTATCGCTTTTCTCTTCCAACCTAGTTGAGCTCTTGACTTTCTCATCCCACCTACTGCCATCTGTTCAAGATTAGTACCATCATGAACAATACCAATTACCGATGACAGAAAAACCGCCAGTAAGTTATGGTAAATAGAAAATATACAGTCATATAAGAAACATTTTACATTTATAATCTCTACCTCGATCGGTTGTTTAATGCAGTGCATAAGGTGAAATTAATGAAATTATGATATTGATCCCCTTCTTTTGAAACTCGTTGTGTACTGGCAGCCGATGGCTTGCTTACCGGTGCCAGTCCGTATAGCATTACTTTAAATTGCTCTAATTTAGATGACAAACTGATTTCTCGACCTAAAAAAAAAATAATTAAAAAAATAGAAAAAAAATACCTACATCATCTACATATCGTCCTCAACCGTCTGCAGCAGAGCGCCCTTGTAGTAATGTATCTTTGGTGGCAAGAAATCGGCATTGTTGCGTCATCATATCCTCCTGGAGGGCATTTTACCCCTCCCTAATAAGTTATCAACAGTCCAGAAGTTTTCCATTCACTGGGCCCTCAAAGCTCTGCGGAAGTACAAGGGTATGCTGAACTATTATGACTGGCTCTTGCCAGATACTGCCAAGACTCTTAGCCTCCTCAACAAATTTCCCGAAGGAGAGCCAAAACACCTGAGGTAGGTCTGTCTTCATTAGGATGCCTTCTTCAATGAAAAGAAACCCCTATCAACTGCAACCTCTCTCACTTTTCCCTGATATTAATTCACCCCCCCCCCATCCCCCCACCACTACTCTCGACCGATGCCATTGACATCACTGTAGGGGTGGTACTTGGAAAAATTATCAATGGAATCATCTTCCTAATCGGGTAGTTGAATCGATATAACTTCAAAAGGTCAGATTTACTGCATTTACCTTTTTTTATGTTTTTCTTTTATATACGAAAGTTCAGATTCATGTTATTATTGTTCTTAAAATCCTTTATTTTAATTGTTCATTACTTCTAATCTAGTTTATTTATTTCCTTATATCCTTTCCTCAATGGCCTTTTTTTCTGTTGGAGCCCTAGTGGGAAGAGCAGAATGCAGCTCTTCCCACTAGGGTTGTAGCTTAGCTAATGATAATAATAATAATAATAATAATAATAATAATAATAATAATAATAATAATAATAATAATAATAATATACTAAAAAACAAAATGTTTAGCCATAACACAATTTTATCTATTTTGGAAAAGTAAAGATGCCATAAAAGTAGATACTACTGATTAATGACACCTCACAAATTCTAACATTTTGGAATTAAGTACCATTGATTCAAATTTATATTTCAAATTGAAATACTTATAAAGGTGGTTTTACACTAAAATCTTCTCAACGACTGGTGTTATTATTATTATTATTATTATTATTATTATTATTATTATTATCAAAGCTACAACCCTAGTTGGAAAAGCAAGATGCTATAAGCCCAAGAGCTCCAAGAGGGAAAAGGTATTAAAAAGTAAGCTTATTATGTTGGTAAATATTCCGAAATTTTATGGAAGATTAACAGCAAAACACTTTTTTTCCCGTATTTGATATCATCGGATCGATTTGGCAAAAGTAATACAGCAACTTATGTAATAATTATATCTGCTTCTTATGTTTACAAGGTTGACAAATCTTTCGCTTTATCTCAAAGGTTTTGCTCCAGATTCAAGTCTTACTAGCATAAACTAATCGTAGTTCTATGTAATGTTTGATTAACTGAACTACTAGTGTCCCTATTACTTATAATTGTATTTTTCTTTTAAATTCTATTTCTATTACCTAATACATAACTTATCAAATGTTCATAGTAACTAGTTTTATGGTGCTGCTCAAAACAAGATTTCCTTATTTTCTTTATGACATGAATAATACATTTTTCAAAGATGAATTCATTCACATTGAAAAAACCTTTCCACTTCTTCAAGAAATTTCTTGATATACTCTCAACTATGAGAAATTACTTTTTTTTTTTTTTTTGGTCTTCTCTGGCCGACCAGATATTCATATGCTTTTAAGTTGGTGACTCCTCCAAGAATGTTCTTTAATATAAGGATGTCATGAAATTTAAAGAGATATCATAAAAGAACAATCAGAAAAAAAATGATAAAGGTTTGGCTTATATTATTCGACAAATAACAAACAAGTAATGCTTTTTATGTAAATACAGTATATTTCCAACAATGTTAAAACCTATTTTATACGTCCATAATTTCCTGCATTGTCATAGCAATAAGATATTAATATTTTTTGAAAATAGTATAAAGTAAAAAACGTAAAATTATATAAAAATATTCATCTGCTCAATTAAGTTTTGTAAAGAAAAACTAAATTATGCATACAAACATCCATACATTCATAAACACATACATAGGCCTACATATATACATACATACATACATACATGGGTACATACACACATACTAAAGATTAAGGATTATTCTTAATAGGTCTACAAATGCTGGCATGACGATTTGATATGTAGAAAAATTATTTGAAAATAGTCTTATGTTTTTATGGCTATTACATAGCAAAGTTGGAATCTCGTGTATTTATAGTTCGTAGATAGACCTTTGTCCCCTCTGAATCCAAATATGAACCTTGTTAATAATAATATTTACATATAAGAGCAGAGCTGTCTACTTAAAGAGGCCAGAAGTTTTGTACTTATTACTCTTAATGGAAGACTTTTTGGCATAGCTTGTATAGTGTTTACTGTTTCTGGAATGTTAAAACAATACGAAACTCTTACCGGACTCTAATATTGCTTCTAAAGAGCCATGTACTAGAAAGTCCAGAATTAAACAACTGATTATTATTATTATTATTATTATTATTATTATTATTATTATTATTATTATTATTATTATTATAAATACTTGCTAAGCTACAACCCTATTTAGAGAAGCAGGATGCTATAAGCCCAGGGGCTCCCACAGGGAAAATTCCCCAGCGAGGAGAGGAAACAGGGAAAATTGAAATATTTTAATAAGAGAATCAAATTTAAAATAGATATTTCCTATATGAACTATAAAAACATTGACAAAACAAGAGGAAGAGAAATAAGATGGAATAAGTATGCCCGAGCGTACACCCAATCTCGTAAAAGCAATAAAAGCTTTAGAAAAAAGAAATTCTAATAACATTGTATAGCCCTATACTAAGAAAACGGAAACCTAGCTATAGTTAGCAATATATATTGCCTAATTTATGTTAAGATTATACAAGGGGTTCCCAAAAGCGCACCACATAATCATAGATAATAGAAATTTTAAGGATTTTCTTCATGCTGGGTTTCAAGTTTTGGTTCCAATCCTTTGTGTTTTCTATACTTAAGGTACCAGAATGCTGATAGCTCTTTATACGTTTTTTCTTTTTTTTTATTAACAAATACAAAAAAAGGCTTGATAAGATTTAAGTATTTTACTAGCTAGGCTTTATCGATGTAGAATTTCCAAGGATATTCAATTTATCACATACGGCTGCTATGTGAACATAATATTTATCTTTTTTTGTTAGATACCCGTGAAAAAGTAAATTTTTTTACAAAATGAATGTTTATGTACATATAAAATCATCGCAATGATTAGCAACTCAAAGATGTTTTTCTCCAGAACAAGGGCTTGTGGATATTTCTCCTAAATTATTCTACGTCGCCACTTGCCAGGCGTAATCATTGCGTGAAAATTCTTCAAAATTTTTTATGAACTTCATAGAAAACCAATCCAGGAGTCATATATAAATGACGTGATACGAGTTCAGGGCAGACTGGTCTAGGAGTCATATGTAAATGATGGGATAAAAGTTCAGGGCAGACCGGTCTAGGAGTTATATATAAATGATGGGATACGAGTTCAGGGCAGACCGGTCTAAGAGTCATATGTAAATGACGGGATACGAGTTCAAGGCAGACCGGTCTAGGAGTCATATGTAAATGACAAGATACGAGTTCAGGGCAGAACAGTCTAGGAGTCATATATAAATGAAGGGATACGAGTTCAGGGCAGACCGGTCTAGGAGTCATATATAAATGACGGGATACGAGTTCAGGGCAGCCCGGTCTAGGATCATATATAAATGACGGGATACAAGTTCAGGGCAGACCGGTCTAGGAGTCATATATAAATGGCGAGATACGAGTTCAGGGCAGACCGGTCTAGGATCATATATAAATGACGGGATACAAGTTCAGGGCAGACCGGTCTAGGAGTCATATATAAATGGCAGGATACGAGTTCAGGGCAGACCGGTCTAGGAGTCATATATAAATGAAGGGATATGAGTTCAGAGCAGACCAGTCTAGGAGTCATATATAAATGACGAGATACGAGTTCAGGGCAGACTGGTCTAGGAGTCATATGTAAATGATGGGATAAAAGTTCAGGGCAGACCGGTCTAGGAGTTATATATAAATGATGGGATACGAGTTCAGGGCAGACCGGTCTAGGAGTCATATGTAAATAACGGGATACAAGTTCAGGGCAGACCGGTCTAGGAGTCATATGTAAATGACGGGATACGAGTTCAAGGCAGACCGGTCTAGGAGTCATATGTAAATGACAGGATACGAGTTCAGGGCAGAACAGTCTAGGAGTCATATATAAATGAAGGGATACGAGTTCAGGGCAGCCCGGTCTAGGATCATATATAAATGACGGGATACAAGTTCAGGGCAGACCGGTCTAGGAGTCATATATAAATGGCGAGATACGAGTTCAGGGCAGACCGGTCTAGGATCATATATAAATGATGGGATACGAGTTCAAGGCAGACCGGTCTAGGAGTCATATGTAAATAACGGGATACAAGTTCAGGGCAGACCGGTCTAGGAGTCATATGTAAATGACGGGATACGAGTTCAAGGCAGACCGGTCTAGGAGTCATATGTAAATGACAGGATACGAGTTCAGGGCAGAGCAGTCTAGGAGTCATATATAAATGAAGGGATACGAGTTCAGGGCAGACCGGTCTAGGAGTCATATATAAATGACGGGATACGAGTTCAGGGCAACCCGGTCTAGGATCATATATAAATGACGGGATACAAGTTCAGGGCAGACTGGTCTAGGAGTCATATATAAATGGCGAGATACGAGTTCAGGGCAGACCGGTCTAGGATCATATATAAATGACGGGATACAAGTTCAGGGCAGACCGGTCTAGGAGTCATATATAAATGGCAGGATACGAGTTCAGGGCAGACCGGTCTAGGAGTCATATATAAATGAAGGGATATGAGTTCAGAGCAGACCAGTCTAGGAGTCATATATAAATGACGAGATACGAGTTCAGGGCAGACTGGTCTAGGAGTCATATGTAAATGATGGGATAAAAGTTCAGGGCAGACCGGTCTAGGAGTTATATATAAATGATGGGATACGAGTTCAGGGCAGACCGGTCTAGGAGTCATATGTAAATAACGGGATACAAGTTCAGGGCAGACCGGTCTAGGAGTCATATGTAAATGACGGGATACGAGTTCAAGGCAGACCGGTCTAGGAGTCATATGTAAATGACAGGATACGAGTTCAGGGCAGAACAGTCTAGGAGTCATATATAAATGAAGGGATACGAGTTCAGGGCAGACCGGTTTAGGAGTCATATATAAATGACGGGATACGAGTTCAGGGCAGCCCGGTCTAGGATCATATATAAATGACGGGATACAAGTTCAGGGCAGACCGGTCTAGGAGTCATATATAAATGGCGAGATACGAGTTCAGGGCAGACCGGTCTAGGATCATATATAAATGATGGGATACGAGTTCAAGGCAGACCGGTCTAGGAGTCATATGTAAATAACGGGATACAAGTTCAGGGCAGACCAGTCTAGGATTCATATGTAAATGACGGGATACGAGTTCAAGGCAGACCGGTCTAGGAGTCATATGTAAATGACAAGATACGAGTTCAGGGCAGAACAGTCTAGGAGTCATATATAAATGAAGGGATACGAGTTCAGGGCAGACCGGTCTCGTAGTCATATATAAATGACGGGATACGAGTTCAGGGCAGCCCGGTCTAGGATCATATATAAATGACGGGATACAAGTTCAGGGCAGACCGGTCTAGGAGTCATATATAAATGGCGAGATACGAGTTCAGGACTGACCGGTCTAGGATCATATATATATGACGGGATACAAGTTCAGGGCAGACCGGTCTAGGAGTCATATATAATTGGCGGGATACGAGTTCAGGGCAGACCGGTCTAGGAGTCATATATAAATGAAGGGATATGAGTTCAGAGCAGACCAGTCTAGGAGTCATATATAAATGAAGGGATACGAGTTCAGGGCAGACCGGTCTAGGAGTCATATATAAATGACGGGATACAAGTTGAGGGCAGACCGGTCTAGGAGTCATATATAAATGACAGGATACAAGTTGAGGGCAGACAGGTCTAGGAGTCATATATAAATGACGGGATATGAGTTCAACGGGATACGAGTTCAGGGCAGACCGGTCTAGGAGTCATATATAAATGACGGGATACGAGTTCAGGGCAGACCGATCTAGGAGTCATATATAAATGAAGGGATACGAGTTCAGGGCAGACTGGGTTCGTGTTTATCCAAGTTTACATTGCTCTTGTGGAAATATATCTGAAACACCTGGTGTGATACTGTTTCATACTCCATTTACAACTTTATAAGTCTTTAGAAAATAAGGA
>NW_027171837.1:22500-25000 GCF_036898095.1 Palaemon carinicauda
ATTCATATCTTGGTGTGACTTTAGAAATATCTATCTAAGCGTTCCCTTTCTTGTGACCAAGATAATTGTTTTAGACTATATTATGGCTCTTTAGAACAACAGCTAAACAAATAATAAATTCTCTAATATGGTACAGTATTTCATATAATACAAATAACATCGCATTCACAAACTATTACAACAACTAACTCGTCATATCATAATTCTAAAACGTATTGCGAAGGCCACTGAAGTTGATTGCAATCATTCCAAAATTAAAAGTCTTATGGCCCTCAGGGGCAACCGTCAACACGAGATTGGGATTTATGAGGGAATAACTACCATTCCGATTCTGATCTGGCTGTGATATCGGCAGAAGAAACGATACCTTATACGCTTCCTGGATCAATTGCGAAGTATTCATGGATATCAGTTTTATTCTCCAGCAGAAGATCCACTGGAAGATGATGGAGATTAGAAATCCGTTTATCAATGGTTATTATAGAGGATAAATTGTAGGAGATGGCTGGTAACGAAGCATTAAAGAGATTTCAAACTATATCATCGCTTTGTTCATTTTGGATTAAAGTGAAAGCAGATTATCCGAAGCATAGCGTTAAAATTTACTATTTAGGGAAATTACACATCAAAATGTGAGACGGAATAAGTTGAAGTAATTGAGCGGAATAAAGAATTCCCAGATGCATGAGTGACTACGAGTTACATAATCCATAAATGGATATCTTTTACTATCTCTTTCCTCGTTTCCAAATGTTTCCAAGGAACAAGAAATCAAACAAAATAATTTCATCATTATTACTGGAGTCTACAGCTACCACTCGTCTATTTTCATAAAGGGTATTTCCCATTTTTCTACTATATGGATTTCCTTCGAGTTTTCCAAAGAGATGATTGTTCTAATAACAAAAGCGCCACTAAACAATTACTTGTGGAGAGAAAGCCAATACCAAATGCACAATCAGATAAGAAAATGTGTATCGATACAGAATGTTCTCAATTTACAGACATTCGACTTACAAATATTCAAAGATACCAAAACAAATCCAACTGAAATAATAAAATACATCTATTGCATCAACATTTTGTACACTGTAATAAGATGAAGGAATACTGTAATTATACAATATCATATTATTGACTACAGTAAGTAAAAAAATAAATATTTTCAATAACCTGATATCTATGCCACATTAAATGGGACTATTTACTGACTTTTAGTTGGATATCGTAGGCATGGGAATCAGGTTAGGCCTACCCTAGAAAAAAAAAAATACTCGACTTACAAACCGCTTGAGTACCTTTTGTAACTTATTAGAATCTAAAGATAAATTAGATACATTCAGATGAGAATGGTCTCTAAACATTGCTTTACATTCGAAGACTTTACATTCCTCAAAAGCTAATCATGAATGTAGAGCCTTTGTACATCAACGTTAAAATTTACTATTTAGGGAAATTACACATCATGTGTCATGTTATTATGAAACTCATTTGACAAGTAATTGGAACTAATATTTAAGTTGCACACATGTTGGATAATAAGTGATTGGTAGACTTTCTCTACATTATCAGCATTGCTAATGTAAAACAGATTTTCCTAAGTAGAATTCAATAACCTTTTTATTTACAAATTATATATTATTATAAAAAAAATATCACGAAGAACTATGCACAGTTTACAATTTCATTTGAAAAAAAAAACCATAAATCTTATGCTTTTAGGCATCGATGTTAATTTGTGAATGAAAACCAATGCCAATATAACAATTTTAATCTTCATATTATAGTCATTACTGTATATTTCAATAGATTTTTTAATTCATCTTAGGTTTTTAACTAACATTTTGCATATGGCTTACAATTATGGTATGATCTCAAATTTCAATTTAGTTAATTTTCCTAATAAGCATAATCCGTTCGACCATTTTCTTGAGTGATGAATTAAAAAGAGATAATCTTATTATATAATACTACTTATTGTGACGAGCTCGTTTGTTGGTCTCTCTCTCTCTCTCTCTCTCTCTCTCTCTCTCTACACACACACACACACAAACTCACAAAGTTAATAGAAACAAGCTGAATTTTTTATCGTGTGTGAGTTGAGTACAGAAATAAGAAATTTATAATTTCATCAAAATCTGCTTGAAAAAAAATTCAAGTTCAATCCATTTTTTTGGAATAACGTATTGATTAACGGAGGATTGTATTTACAAACAATTACATCCACCAAGAAATGTCTATTCAGTTCCCCGATTATCTTTTATGGTTTTTAAAATCAGTATTTTGTAACAAAAATTAGTTCCATATTTTGACTCTCCGTTGTCTCCATTCAAAAAGTTTAGTAACACACTAAGGGTATCTTGAAGTTAGTTTATAGGGTTACTCCTATTTTATTGTTCGGTTCGCTCTAATCCCTGAGTATAGGTGCCATTATCATCATGCTTTTCTTTCCTCCTCCTCTCTTTGATTACTTACGTGAGTTTGTTTTTTCTCTTTCCTT
>NW_027171837.1:27500-30000 GCF_036898095.1 Palaemon carinicauda
TTATGCCTATGCCACAACTCGGTTGCAACGCCACACTATGGCAACACTGACTCAGTCAATTCGACTGAATGCGCAATCAATATTTTCCTATTAACTTGACAGTGTATTCAGATTTCCATTCCAATAAGTAGTCCTCATCATCACAAACATTATCAGCTGTAGTGAACAGATCCAAAGCAAATTCAAAGTCCGGTGATCAATAGGTCTTTCGTTTCAAAGAGCAATCAAGTGGAAATCCTTTAGAACAATCCAGGCCATCAACACTAACTTCAACAAAACAAATTTTTTCTCTTAAAAGGAATAACCAATTCCATGGAGGAATCACGGCCTGAAAAAAGAAATAAGAAAAACACTTACGAACACTCCTAGCTAAGTTAACTATCGCACTATAATCAGAAATAAATAATAAACTGTTTCTATCATTCAGAATCACTCCTAGCAAATATTAAATGAATTGTACTTACTGTCAAAATAAACAAATCACTTCCATGCTGTTAATAAAAAATAATAATAATAGTCCAGCATTCACACCTGCCTCTAGCTGCAGTCAAATAGAAAATAATCCATCGCCCAAGACATGCACTGCTCCCCTAACCTGGCTAAATAAAAATAAATAAAAATTGATCCTGCACATTCCTCCCCCCTTACTTCGCCAAATCCCTCTACATTTTCACACAATCACTTACATTATTTTTTTTCATTACCTAGTCACAGTCAGGAACAGGACCTCTGCTTGGAGTAACTGGACTTCATACACTCTCTCATTCACTTCTTCCAAATAACAATTATTCGCTGCATTAACACTATTCCTATCTAAATCCATATCATCTAATATATTATGTACATTCCCATCTACCTCGTTCTCATCTGGCCCTAAAATTACACTCATTTTTGTCAACGGTTCATCCATTTCATCAAAAACATTCTCAACTTTATTAAAAGATTCATTCATGCTACTTATAATTCTCCTATCTCTCTCTTTTAGGTTATTAATTCTTTCTTTTACATCATCTAACGAAAAGCCACACACACTATAAGTATCATTCATACTCAGCCACGTTTCATCTGTATCAATACATTTATCTTCCACACTCACTTGCACATTTACACCCTTGCCATGCATATTCAGATTCCTATCTATACCTATAAATTTCCCTTGCACTTTCTCCTCCCTTAAAACTTTCAAACGCCTCTTTTTTCCTTTATCCAACTAACACTAATTGTTTATTTTCCAACCCTAACTTCTAAAGCATACTGGGTTCATACTTACTCATTTCCAACCAATTATTCATCCTATTCTCACGAGCATTGCTCCTATTCCTTCCACAAACACAGGAGGACTCACCCAGATGAACCCTCTTACACTCTAGTTTCCCGAACATCCTGGCTGACTTAATTCCTTCCTCTTACATACTCTAGCTACATGCCTATCTACACCACATTCAGTACACTTACCCAAGACATGCACTCTTACCTAACACTCTTTGCACATTCTAGCATAATGACCATCCTTACCACAATTACCACAAATCACATTTATATGATTACTACGACATCCACTCGGTATGTGCCCAGTCATACCACACCAACAACATTTTACCCCTTTCTCTTTTTTGCACTCGCTAATTCTATGCCCTACCTCACCACATTCAAAACAAGCACCTAGAGCCCATCTACATTCATTCTTCTTATGACCTTCCTTCCCACACCTATAACACTTTTCATCACGGACACGACTATCTGACATACCGCGTTGAGCACTCACACTCCTATCTCTATTGCGCCAATCACCCTGCCTAGATCCACCATTTGCTGGCACAGTTCCTCCGTTACTTGCCCTAACACTCCTATCTATTGCCTGATCAGCTATCCTAATTGGCCCTCTCAAAATTGCATCCTTATAACTACCAAATTCGATTACACTTTCTTCCAATCCAGTTCTTACACTCAAAGAATTACTTTCTTTCATGCACCTATCTAACTCATAATCCTCAACTATCTCTAGTATATCATCCCATGTCAATCTCTCTTGTATCCACCTCATTTTCTCCTTCCGTTTAAAATTAATAAATCCACTCACATTCTCAGGTACTGTCGCCAAAACCTGCTCATTAACTCCTTATTCTCATTTATATATTCATCTCCATACTTCTTCTTTGCTAACGTTTCTAACCGACATAGATACAAAGAAATAGCCTCACCCACATTCATTCGAGCCTCATCAAAATAATTTTTAAGCCTATACATAACACTCCCTTGCATGCGTTTTACCTGCTCAATAATCCTAACTTACACACTATCATAACTCCCTAGCCCAAACTCTCTTACTATAGCCATACTTATCCTGACAATACCTTTCATACTCCTTGAAAAATTCGTATACATCCCTACTACTATGCTCATTGAACCTTTCATACCGTGGTACCTCTCTCATAAACACAGTCTTACACACATCACGTTCATTCTCACTGCTATCATCACTGCTACTTACCTTCTTGTT
>NW_027171837.1:40000-45000 GCF_036898095.1 Palaemon carinicauda
GAGAAAAATTCTGAAGAAAAAAAAAGCCGGGTGGTATAGGAAGGATCAAGCAACAAGGAATAAAAATAAGGAAAATCGGCCGAGCCGTTTAGGAGCAGTATCGTTAGAATTTGTTTGCGTCAGTATCATACCGGAAGGTCATTTGTATATAGGCATATTATTATATGTAGATAAATAAATAAAATCGTGAATAATACAATAACCAATTTGATGATCTGAGCACATTGAAAAAATACTTTCATAGAATCGATTTCATTACTTATTGTAACAACATATCTTCTAAGTAATATTTTTACATAAAGGAAAATGAAACGAAATATAGCAATATTTTTCCCCTTTGAGCAAGTTTTATCACATTAATCAGAGCTGACGATAATGGCATCCCTTGGTATGTGACAACAGTTTTTATGCAGATCGAAGGAGTAGGGGGGGGGGCGGAGTATTGGAGCTAAATGAATGGCTTCTCAATACATGTATGCCGATCAACTCACAAAGAACCTCATTTGAAAGCAGTTCATTGTAGAAAATGCTGCTTGATGTCCTCCAGGATCTGAATTAAGAGATCGAGAACCACAATCAGAAGGACGAAGTCACTTTTATTGAAAGCTTTTATTCCAAAATTTAATATCTATATAATTATTTAATCCTCGTTTACTCATACTGGTAAAACTGCACGACTCACTTTATCAGACCTACATAATATTGCTTCAAAGATTCTATCATATAACTATTTGTGATAATAAAAGGCAAGTCATTCATTTTCTCATTATATTTTTCGTTCCATGTATACACACTAAAATTTTGTTCCATTTACATTGAAATATTTTATCTATTAGTTTTTTTCCTAGCAAACACCTGTTCCTGATTCCAACAAATTCAATATGTCCATATATCGCTCCTTTACACTATCCGTGTTATACCAAATACGGTATTGTTTTGACTTTATAACTCTTTGCCAGTTACATTTCCCTTTACTACTACATGTAAAGCTAAAATCTTTTCTCTCATTCTTTCATTGGGAATCTTTCCTTCATTGAGAAATATTAGGTAGATCCTGGTCAGCCAATATTCTTACTTCTTACATCCATAAATTAATAACGGCCGGTTCCATGAGCATTTTCTTTATCACCCTCTTTGAAGCTGTAAAAAGATCAGATCTCTCTCTCCCTCTCTCTCTCTCTCTCTCTCTCTCTCTCTCTCTCTCTCTCTCTCTCTTCTGTCCTGACCTTTCAATTGCCCTTCAGACTGGCTACTTAATCAACCCCAAGACTTCAGTTATGTCCCGGTGGTTTTACTGTATATACTTACAAATTTCCTTCTGATAACTATTTGAGAATTACCACATTACGACTGATTTACTTTCTCCCGTCTTTTTTAATAGCCCTCATTTTTCTCCATAAATTCATTCCTGACCACTCTAACATCAACATGAGTGTATTTGTCCAGTATATTTGAGTGTGTGCTTGTAAAATATACATTCATACGTACTGAAAGATAATGAATATTATTCTGATTACAATGGGCTCTAAAATTATCGACCAGCAGAGAAAAAATAACGCTTTATTTTCAAGAGAATAGAAAAAATGGTAATCTTTTCAATAACTGCTGAAATATGTTTCTTTACCTGAAAAGTGTGAGCCATAAATAAATTTATTTGGCTAAAAAATAAGCCAGCCTTACCAAAGTAATTAGGTCTTTTATCTAGAAAATATTTCTTTGAACGTTGTGTATATATCCAAAAAAATCGCAATGTTTTAATCCTATTGAAACAATCCTGGGTACAGCCTAGAGTGTCGCAGACAAATTAATTTGCATGGAGTTTCAAAGTGTTTTTACAGTCTATGTCATGAAATATTAAGAACCTTTTCAATAGTGAAGTGTAATTTGGGATATTTTACGGATGGAAGCCATTTTTTTTATAATGACTGCTCCAAACACTGATATTACCAAACAATTTGGTATGTTATAGAAAGTAAAGTCTTATAATGGGATAATGTGTACTCTAATACTGCAGTATGATTTAAATGATTTATATATATTAGAGTAGATGATTGGGTAATGTACCACCCGTATGTCACACGAGCGTACATAGTAATAACCTTTCTCGTTTTTGTATATATCATCCTTTGTGTCTTCTCTCCCCCCTCGCACTAACAGGAATTTGTTTTAACGTGTCTGCATATTTTTTGTGTTAACTGTTAACGGAACTAGTTGCCAGTTTGACAAGAAATAGCATGTCTGTATTTTGTGACCTTCTTACCGGGACCTAGTGTGCATATATACTTGATGTGTCGTAATAAAGTTACTCAGTTGCTTTCATCTCACCTTTGAGTCACAACCTACTCCTGGCCCGTCATATTGGTGATCCCGGGGTGACAAAGCAGATTATGTTTTCGAGGCGATACCCGAGGACACCTTCCCGGTATCACCGACTGGCTTTGTGAACAAGGAGACACCCCAATAGCGTATGACGCCCCCAAAACATACCTGTGGCCCTCACAAGAAGCACACACGGAGTCTGGATCAACAGCCGTTTCACCATCAACTGGTTGCAGCTTCCATCCTTACCCCCGGAGAACAAAAACTGCTCATTTCCATTCCACTAGCAACGACCATTCACTTCCTGAGAAAAGAAAGAAAACAATTAAGTTTTGTGCATATGAGTGGGTGTGTGCATTACTGTTTCTATATGTGACTCTATATGCATTTATTTTTATTCTAACCTACAATTATAAAAAATATGCAACCTTGGTAGTTATTTGGGATAATGTAAATCGTGCAAACTAGGTTTTATATATCTCATAAATAATATGTCAAGATTACCTTGGTCAACTATTATCGTTAATCATTTGTGATCCTAGACTGAGAATACTTTCCGTAAGTTCGTTTATTTTAACGTGATGATGAACACTGGCCAAACCCCATACATGAAGAAGGATTTGTATGAGGCCCTTACCTTGCAGTGGACAAAAAATGTCTGCATTTGTTATTATTGTTGTTGTGAATACTACACAGGCTTTCGATGACTACTGCAAAATATCTTCTGTATATCAGTCTTTTAAATATTAGCAGAGTTGAAATAGATTCCTTTTGTGTGAAAAAAAACCTTTATTGTACAACCCAACATAATATTCTCTAATAGTTGACAAAGTTCGGAGGAAAGTATTTCTTTGATCTGAAAGTATTACTCAAGACGATTTTGAGATTCCAAGAAAGGAAGCTGTCCATATCCTGCAACGTTATGTCCTCGTCAGGTTGCCACTTCTGTTGCACATCTTTCACCACTATAACAATTTAAAGTTTGTTGTATCACCTATATGGCGTATCTTTTACTACTTCTGCTTTGTGTCTTCTACCGATTCTGCAACGTATCTTTAACTATCTCTTTTACGTATCTCTATCACTTTTTCTGCATATCTCTAGCACGGCTATGTACGTTTACCACTTCCTTTACATGTCTTTTATCACTTCTGCATATAATTTACCACTTATTCTTCGTACTTTTTACTAATTCTGCTCTCTATCTTTAACCACCTGTTATGTATTTTTACCACTTCTGGTATCTATCTTTAACCACATGTTATATGTTTCTACCATTTCTGCTATCAATCTTTAACCACTACTTCTTCTATATATCGTGTACCACATCTGTTACATATCTACTACCACTTCTATGTATCTTATACCACTTCTGTTACATATGTTTTGCCACTTCTGATATATTTTTTTACCATTTCTACTGCGTATTTATATACTATTTTTGTAATATCTCTTTTACCATTTATGATTTTTACCTTTTACAAATTTTGCTACCCATCTATGACCACTTTCGTTGCATATATTTTACCATTTCTACTACATCTCTTATATCACTTCTATTATGTAGTTTTTATCACGTTTGTTATGTACCTTTTGTCATTTCTACTACGTATCTTTTACAGATTCTAATGGGTCCCTTGTACCACTTTTGGTGTGTATCTTTTAACACTTCCACTTCATATCTCTTACCACTTCTGTTACATATCTTTTACCAATTCTGTTATATGTATTCTACAACTTCTGAAAGTATCCTATTCTTGTTTATATACCTTTTACAATTTTTTCCTTATATGCTTTACACTTCTGTTACATATTTTTCACAACTTTTACTATGGACATTTTACACTTCTGCTACATATCTTTAAACACTTCTAATAAGTACCTTTTACAAATTTTTTACCACTTGAGCTAGGCATTTTTTATCCATTTTGTTGCCGATCTTTTACCACTTCTGCTACATACCTTTTTCCACTACGCATCTCTTACTTATTTAGTTACCGATCTTTTGACACTCCTGTTATGTATATTTGCTGACTTCTATTACGAATCTTATACCACCTCAGTTAAATATCTCCATATATCTAGACTTGTATTCCTTCTTATGTCACACATATTACACAATCACTTCAGCTCTTGAGCCTCATACTGTTAATTCAAATACTCATTCTCACTTCATTCGCACAATGGAGAGTTATCTAGCTGCTAAGCTATCACTTCTTGCATTCCTATTGACAACAGAGGTTCTTCCTATTCTCACACAAACATACAGGTAAGATTCGTGTTCATCTATTCTACGACGTAACACATACTCTCTTTCTCTCTCTCTCTCTCTCTCTCTCTCTCTCTCTCTCTCTCTCTCTCTCTCTCTCTCTCTCTCTCTCTTTTAAACACGTATACATTATTTTGTAAGAATCTATATAATTGATATGCTATTTGGTATATGAAATGACTTTTCACTATTAATAGGAAGATTATACCACATTGAATAGATTTGAAATTCCTCTGAAGCTGCAAAAGCATACATTATTCATAGTAAAGATTCTTTCCTTATTTGGAAATATATAGAACGCTTCCCGCCCATATGCCCTTGGTGAAAAGTGCTTTGAAGTATTCAATCTATTAGGAGAAAGTTATTGACAGAATTATTAATGGTACTCATATTATCAGTTTAAATCACGGGG
>NW_027171837.1:55000-117201 GCF_036898095.1 Palaemon carinicauda
GGTATAAGTACAGAAGAATTGTCATTGACTTTTATCTTTCTTCGTGGCTGAGTGGCATGGTCACTGGCATACAATTATCCTGGACGAGGGTTCAAATCCCCTCCGGTCCGATATTATAGTCTTTGGGCGGTTCCGCCTGGGGCTCTAATCCCGAGGTCGTTAAGAGAATCAAGACTTTAATGTATTAATATATATGGCTTATATGAAATATGAAAGAAACACGTTTAAATGTGCAAAATTTATCATTAATCAAATGCCAAGTCCCAAACCTACCAATTAGCTACGATGGTGAAGATGGGTTGATTTCAATTCAAAGTACAGAAAACCTGAATTTGAGAGGTATAAGTACAGAAGAATTGTTATTGACTTTTATCTTTCTTCGTGGCTGAGTGGTATGATCACTGGCATACAGATATCCTGGACGAGGGTTCAAATCCCCGCCAGTCCGATATTATAGTCTTTGGGCGGTTCCGCCTGGGGCTCTAATCCCGAGGTCGTTAAGAGAATCCAGACTTTAATATATTAGTATATATGGCTTATTTGAAATATGAAAGAAACACGTTTAAATGTGCAAAATTTATCATTAATCGAATGCCAAGTCCCAAACCTACCAATTAGCTACGATGGTGAAGATTGGTTGATTTCAATTCAAAGTACAGAAAACCTGAATTTGACAGGTATAAGTACAGAAGAATTGTCATTGACTTTTATCTTTCTTCGTGGCTGAGTGGTATGGTCTCTGGCATACAGATATCCTGGACGAGGGTTCAAATCCCCGCCGGTCCGATATTATAGTCTTTGGGCGGTTCCGCCTGGGGCACTAATCCCGAGGTCGTTAAGAGAATCCAGACTTCAATGTATTAATATATATGGCTTATTTGAAATATGAAAGAAACACGTTTAAATGTGCAAAATTTATCATTAATCGATTGCCAAGTCCCAAACCTACCAATTAGCTACGATGGTGAAGATGGGTTGATTTTAATTCAAAGTAAAGAAAACCTGAATTTGACAGGTATAAGTACAGAAGAATTGTCATTGACTTTTATCTTTCTTCGTGGCTGAGTGGTATGGTCACTGGCATACAGATATCCTGGACGAGGGCTCAAATCCCCGCCGGTCCGATATTATAGTCTTTGGGCGGTTCCACCTGGGGCTCTAATCCAGAGGTCGTTAAGAGAATCCAGACTTTAATGTATTAATATATATGGCTTATTTGAAATATGAAAGAAACACGTTTAAATGTGCAAAATTTATCATTAATCGAATGCCAAGTCCCAAACCTACCAATTAGCTACGATGGTGAAGATGGGTTGATTTCAATTCAAAGTACAGAAAACCTGAATTTGACAGGTATAAGTACAGAAGAATTGTCATTGACTTTTATCTTTCTTCGCGGCTGAGTGGTATGGTCACTGGCATACAGATATCCTGGACGAGGGTTCAAATCCCCGCCGGTCCGATATTATAGTCTTTGGGCGGTTCCGCCTGGGGCTCTAATCCCGAGGTCGTTAAGAGAATCCAGACTTTAATATATTAATATATATGGCTTATTTGAAATATGAAAGAAACACGTTTAAATGTGCAAAATTTATCATTAATCGAATGCCAAGTCCCAAACCTACCAATTAGCTACGATGGTGAAGATGGGTTGATTTCAATTCAAAGTACAGAAAACCTGAATCTGACAGGTATAAGTACAGAAGAATTGTCATTGACTTTTATCTTTCTTCGTGGCTGAGTGGTATGGTCACTGGCATACAGATATCCTGGACGAGGGCTCAAATCCCCGCCGGTCCGATATTATAGTCTTTGGGCGGTTCCGCCTGGGGCTCTAATCCCGAGGTCGTTAAGAGAATCCAGACTTTAATGTATTAATATATATGGCTTATTTGAAATATGAAAGAAACACGTTTAAATGTGCAAAATTTATCATTAATCGAATGCCAAGTCCCAAACATACCAATTAGCTACGATGGTGAAGATGGGTTGATTTCAATTCAAAGTACAGAAAACCTGAATTTGACAGGTATAAGTACAGAAGAATTGTCATTGACTTTTATCTTTCTTCGTGGCTGATTGGTATGGTCACTGGCATACTATTATCCTGGACGAGGGTTCAAATCCCCGCCGGTCCGATATTATAGTCTTTGGGCGGTTCCGCCTGGGGCTCTAATCCCGAGGTCGTTAAGAGAATCCAGACTTTAATGTATTAATATATATGGCTTATTTGAAATATGAAAGAAACACGTTTAAATGTGCAAAATTTATCATTAATCGAATGCCAAGTCCCAAACCTACCAATTAGCTACGATGGTGAAGATGGGTTGATTTCAATTCAAAGTACAGAAAACCTGAATTTGACAGGTATAAGTACAGAAGAATTGTCATTGACTTTTATCTTTCTTCGTGGCTGAGTGGTATGATCACTGGCATACAGATATCCTGGACGAGGGTTCAAATCCCCGCCAGTCCGACATTATAGTCTTTGGGCGGTTCCGCCTGGGGCTCTAATCCCGAGGTCGTTAAGAGAATCCAGACTTTAATATATTAATATATATGGCTTATTTGAAATATGAAAGAAACACGTTTAAATGTGCAAAATTTATCATTAATCGAATGCCAAGTCCCAAACCTACCAATTAGCTACGATGGTGAAGATGGGTTGATTTCAATTCAAAGTACAGAAAACCTGAATTTGACAGGTATAAGTACAGAAGAATTGTCATTGACTTTTATCTTTCTTCGTGGCTGAGTGGTATGGTCACTGGCATACAGATATCCTGGACGAGGGTTCAAATCCCCGCCGGTCCGATATTATAGTCTTTGGGCGGTTCCGCCTGGGGCTCTAATCCCGAGGTCGTTAAGAGAATCCAGACTTTAATGTATTAATATATATGGCTTATTTGAAATATGAAAGAAACACGTTTAAATGTGCAAAATTTATCATTAATCGATTGCCAAGTCCCAAACCTACCAATTAGCTACGATGGTGAAGATGGGTTGATTTCAATTGAAAGTAAAGAAAACCTGAATTTGACAGGTATAAGTACAGAAGAATTGTCATTGACTTTTATCTTTCTTCGTGGCTGAGTGGTATGGTCACTGGCATACAGATATCCTGGACGAGGGCTCAAATCCCCGCCGGTCCGATATTATAGTCTTTGGGCGGTTCCACCTGGGGCTCTAATCCCGTGGTCGTTAAGAGAATCCAGACGTTAATGTATTAATATATATGGCTTATTTGAAATATGAAAGAAACACGTTTAAATGTGCAAAATTTATCATTAATCGAATGCCAAGTCCCAAACCTACCAATTAGCTACGATGGTGAAGATGGGTTGATTTCAATTCAAAGTACAGAAAACCTGAATTTGACAGGTATAAGTACAGAAGAATTGTCATTGACTTTTATCTTTCTTCGTGGCTGAGTGGTATGGTCAATGGCATACAGATATCCTGGACGAGGGTTCAAATCCCCGCCGGTCCGATATTATAGTCTTTGGGCGGTTCCGCCTGGGGCTCTAATCCCGAGGTCGTTAAGAGAATCCAGACTTTAATGTATTAATATATATGGCTTATTTGAAATATGAAAGAAACACGTTTAAATGTGCAAAATTTATCATTAATTGAATGCCAAGTCCCAAACCTACCAATTAGCTACGATGTTGAAGATGGGTTGATTTCAATTCAAAGTACAGAAAACCTGAATTTGACAGGTATAAGTACAGAAGAATTGTCATTGACTTTTATCTTTCTTCGTGGCTGAGTGGTATGGTTACTGGCATACAGATATCCTGGACGAGGGTTCAAATCCCCGCCGGTCCGATATTATAGTCTTTGGGCGGTTCCGCCTGGGGCTCTAATCCCGAGGTCGTTAAGAGAATCCGGACTTTAATATATAAATATATATGGCTTATTTGAAATATGAAAGAAACACGTTTAAATGTGCAAAATTTATCATTAATCGAATGCCAAGTCCCAAACCTACCAATTAGCTACGATGGTGAAGATGGGTTGATTTCAATTCAAAGTACAGAAAACCTGAATTTGACAGGTATAAGTACAGAAGAATTGTCATTGACTTTTATCTTTCTTCGTGGCTGAGTGGTATGGTCACTGGCATACAGATATCCTGGACGAGGGTTCAAATCCCCGCCGGTCCGATATTATAGTCTTTGGGCGGTTCCGCCTGGGGCTCTAATCCCGAGGTCGTTAAGAGAATCCAGACTTTAATGTATTAATATATATGGCTTATTTGAAATATGAAAGAAACACGTTTAAATATGCAAAATTTATCATTAATCGAATGCCAAGTCCCAAACATACCAATTAGCTACGTTGGTGAAGATGGGTTGATTTCAATTCAAAGTACAGAAAACCTGAATTTGACAGGTATAAGTACAGAAGAATTGTCATTGACTTTTATCTTTCTTCGTGGCTGAGTGGTATGATCACTGGCATACAGATATCCTGGACGAGGGTTCAAATCCCCGCCGGTCCGATATTATAGTCTTTGGGCGGTTCCGCCTGGGGCTCTAATCCCGAGGTCGTTAAGAGAATCCAGACTTTAATATATTAATATATATGGCTTATTTGAAATATGAAAGAAACAGGTCTAAATGTGCAAAATTTATCATTAATCGAATGCCAAGTCCCAAACCTACCAATTAGCTACGATGGTGAAGATAGGTTGATTTCAATTCAAAGTACAGAAAACCTGAATTTGACAGGTATAAGTACAGAAGAATTGTCATTGACTTTTATCTTTCTTCGTGGCTGAGTGGTATGGTCACTGGCATACATATATCCTGGACGAGGGTTCAAATCCCCGCCTGTCCGATATTATAGTCTTTGGGCGGTTCCGCCTGGGGCTCTAATCCCGAGGTCGTTAAGAGAATCCAGACTTTAATGTATTAATATATATGGCTTATTTGAAATATGAAAGAAACACGTTTAAATGTGCAAAATTTATCATTAATCGATTGCCAAGTCCCAAACCTACCAATTAGCTACGATGGTGAAGATGGGTTGATTTCAATTCCAAGTAAAGAAAACCTGAATTTGACAGGTATAAGTACAGAAGAATTGTCATTGACTTTTATCTTTCTTCGTGGCTGAGTGGTATGGTCACTGGCATACAGATATCCTGGACGAGGGCTCAAATCCCCGCCGGTCCGATATTATAGTCTTTGGGCGGTTCCACCTGGGGCTCTAATCCCGAGGTTGTTGAGAGAATCCAGACTTTAATGTATTAATATATATGGCTTATTTGAAATATGAAAGAAACACGTTTAAATGTGCAAAATTTATCATTAATCGAATGCCAAGTCCCAAACCTACCAATTAGCTACGATGGTGAAGATGGGTTGATTTCAATTCAAAGTACAGAAAACCTGAATTTGACAGGTATAAGTACAGAAGAATTGTCATTGACTTTTATATTTCTTTGTGGCTGAGTGGTATGGTCACTGGCATACAGATATCCTGGACGAGGGTTCAAATCCCCGCCGGTCCGATATTATAGTCTTTGGGCGGTTCCGCCTGGGGCTCTAATCCCGAAGTCGTTAAGAGAATCCAGACTTTAATGTATTAATATATATGGCTTATTTGAAATATGAAAGAAACACTTTAAATGTGCAAAATTTATCATTAATCGAATGCCAAGTCCCAAACCTACCAATTAGCTACGATGGTGAAGATGGGTTGATTTCAATTCAAAGTACAGAAAACTTGAATTTGACAGGTATAAGTACAGAAGAATTGTCATTGACTTTTATATTTCTTTGTGGCTGAGTGGTATGGTCACTGGCATACAGATATCCTGGACGAGGGTTCAAATCCCCGCCGGTCCGATATTATAGTCTTTGGGCGGTTCCGCCTGGGGCTCTAATCCCGAGGTCGTTAAGAGAATCCAGACTTTAATATATTAATATATATGGCTTATTTGAAATATGAAAGAAACACGTTTAAATGTGCAAAATTTATCATTAATCGAATGCCAAGTCCCAAACCTACCAATTAGCTACGATGGTGAAGATGGGTTGATTTCAATTCAAAGTACAGAAAACCTGAATCTGACAGGTATAAGTACAGAAGAATTGTCATTGACTTTTATCTTTCTTCGTGGCTGAGTGGTATGGTCACTGGCATACATATATCCTGGACGAGGGCTCAAATCCCCGCCGGTCCGATATTATAGTCTTTGGGCGGTTCTGCCTGGGGCTCTAATCCCGTGGTCGTAAAGAGATTCCAGACTTTAATGTATTAATATATAAGGCTTATTTGAAATATGAAAGAAACACGTTTAAATGTGCAAAATTTATCATTAATCGAATGCCAAGTCCCAAACATACCAATTAGCTACGATGGTGAAGATGGGTTGATTTCAATTCAAAGTACAGAAAACCTGAATTTGACAGGTATAAGTACAGAAGAATTGTCATTGACTTTTATCTTTCTTCGTGGCTGATTGGTATGGTCACTGGCATACTATTATCCTGGACGAGGGTTCAAATCCCCGCCGGTCCGATATTATAGTCTTTGGGCGGTTCCGCCTGGGGCTCTAATCCCGAGGTCGTTAAGAGAATCCAGACTTTAATGTATTAATATATATGGCTTATTTGAAATATGAAAGAAACACGTTTAAATGTGCAAAATTTATCATTAATCGAATGCCAAGTCCCAAACCTACCAATTAGCTACGATGGTGAAGATGGGTTGATTTTAATTCAAAGTACAGAAAACCTGAATTTGACAGGTATAAGTACAGAAGAATTGTCATTGACTTTTATCTTTCTTCGTGGCTGAGTGGTATGATCACTGGCTTACAGATATCCTGGACGAGGGTTCAAATCCCCGCCAGTCCGATATTATAGTCTTTGGGCGGTTCCGCCTGGGGCTCTAATCCCGAGGTCGTTAAGAGAATCCAGACTTTAATATATTAATATATATGGCTTATTTGAAATATGAAAGAAACACGTTTAAATGTGCAAAATTTATCATTAATCGTATACCAAGTCCCAAACCTACCAATTAGCTACGATGGTGAAGATGGGTTGATTTCAATTCAAAGTACAGAAAACCTGAATTTGACAGGTATAAGTACAGAAGAATTGTCATTGACGTTTATCTTTCTTCGTGGCTGAGTGGTATGGTCACTGGCATACAGATATCCTGGACGAGGGTTCAAATCCCCGCCGGTCCGATATTATAGTCTTTGGGCGGTTCCGCCTGGGGCTCTAATCCCGAGGTCGTTAAGAGAATCCAGACTTTAATGTATTAATATATATGGCTTATTTGAAATATGAAAAAAACACGTTTAAATGTGCAAAATTTATCATTAATCGATTGCCAAGTCCCAAACCTACCAATTAGCTACGATGGTGAAGATGGGTTGATTTCAATTGAAAGTAAAGAAAACCTGAATTTGACAGGTATAAGTACAGAAGAATTGTCATTGACTTTTATCTTTCTTCGTGGCTGAGTGGTATGGTCACTGGCATACAGATATCCTGGACGAGGGCTCAAATCCCCGCCGGTCCGATATTATAGTCTTTGGGCGGTTCCACCTGGGGCTCTAATCCCGAGGTCGTTAAGAGAATCCAGACGTTAATGTATTAATATATATGGCTTATTTGAAATATGAAAGAAACACGTTTAAATGTGCAAAATTTATCATTAATCGAAAGCCAAGACCCAAACCTACCAATTAGCTACGATGGTGAAGATGGGTTGATTTCAATTCAAAGTACAGAAAACCTGAATTTGACAGGTATAAGTACAGAAGAATTGTCATTGACTTTTATCTTTCTTCGTGGCTGAGTGGTATGGTCACTGGCATACAGATATCCTGGACGAGGGTTCAAATCCCCGCCGGTCCGATATTATAGTCTTTGGGCGGTTCCGCCTGGGGCTCTAATCCCGAGGTCGTTAAGAGAATCCAGACTTTAATGTATTAATATATATGGCTTATTTGAAATATGAAAGAAACACGTTTAAATGTGCAAAATTTATCATTAATTGAATGCCATGTCCCAAACCTACCAATTAGCTACGATGTTGAAGATGGGTTGATTTCAATTCAAAGTACAGAAAACCTGAATTTGACAGGTATAAGTACAGAAGAATTGTCATTGACTTTTATCTTTCTTCGTGGCTGAGTGGTATGGTTACTGGCATACAGATATCCTGGACGAGGGTTCAAATCCCCGCCGGTCCGATATTATAGTCTTTGGGCGGTTCCGCCTGGGGCTCTAATCCCGAGGTCGTTAAGAGAATCCGGACTTTAACCCTTTAAGGTCCACCCTAGGTTTTATGGGAAACTTTAAAAATTCCTTTTAGTATGTTGTAGTATTAGAAAATACAAGACCTTTTTATTCTTGTGTACTTTTAAAAAATTTTCCAAATTACCGAAAAAATTGCATGCAATGAAGTATCCCATTTGGGTGCCTTGGGCGAGTTTAGGCGGACCACGCTCATCCCATATGGGATCTATTGGACCATAACGGCACAGATTTTGAAGTTTCGCCCAACAGTTTTTTTATAGTTCCAATGTATAACAGACAGTTTTTTCATAGTTCCAATGTATAACAGAAACACATATATGGCTTAACAATTTAATTAAATAAGAAATACGTTACAAATACAAGAAAATACAATATTCAATAAATACAAAATTTCTATAAAAATACAAAAATACTATGAAAATGCAAAAAAATATATTAAACCTTACTCTTAATTGATAGAATAGAAACATTATAAAACTTACTTTAAAATCTATTGAAAAAGAGCAAAAAATTACTTAGAAATCTTATGGAATAAAGCAAAACAATTTCGACTTTCAGTGAGGCAAAGGGCCACCTTGCACTCCTCACACATCCAGCGAGACCTGTGGATGTGGCCTGCAGTTGAACAGAACTTGCAGGTCTGCCTCATGGTGACATGCTTTGGCATGTGTAGGTTAGGGGCTTCCTGGCATGACTCTACACTTGGCACAACTACCCGTTGGCCCCTTTTGGGCAAAGCGACATCCCTGGTGCCAAGAGAATTCCTAGTAATCTTGAAGTTTGATGTCTTCAAACTTCTCAGCCAATTTGAGATGTCCAGTCAGAAGTCCTCGTAAGGTTCCCTCAAGAAGTCTGGCTGTGGATGAATGAAGTCCGGTAGGGGCTGGATGTGAATGTCGTCCTTCTTCCATTCAACAACACGAGGCCTCTTAGGGTTAACCTTACCTTCAACTTCAACTTCCTCTTCCACAGGCATCTCCTGAGGGACAACAACATTGACCCTGCGAGCTGAAACAAGAATAAAGTAACATTAATGAAACAGTAAATGAATCATGTGTGCTGGTGTGTGTGCATTTATGTGTGTGCATGTGTATGTCAGTGACTATGCATGTGTATGTCAGTGAGTATGCATATGTGTGCATCTGTATGTCAGTGAGTATGCATGTGTGTGCATATGTATGTCAGTGAGTATGCAAGTACACAAATAAGTTTTAAAAATACCCATTGTTTACAAAAACTTAAAGAGCAACACAATGAAAATAAATTTAAAGAGCAACTATTGTAACAACGAGACTTTTAGAAAAGAAAATTAAACAAATATCTCTCTCTCTCTCTCTCTCTCTCTCTCTCTCTCTCTCTCTCTCTCTCTCTCTCTCTCTCTCTCTCTCCCTCTCTCTCTCTCTCTCTCTCTCTCTCTCTCTCTCTCTCTCTAAGGATGTCTCATACTAACCTCTAGCATTGGGAGGGTCAAAGGCATCCTCCTGAGTAAGGCCTTCGTCAGGAACGTACGTAGGGTCGTCGTCATCACTGTTGACATCCAAAGGGCTCACGTTGACATCACTTCCTTCTGCGTCATTAGGGGCAACCCATGGTGTATGATCCTGAGTCTCCAATGCAGCGTTGCAATGCCCATAAAAGATATGGCCAGGAAACTGCAAGAAAAAAAAAATTAAAATCATGTAATAAAAAAAATGTAACTTTGCCTAACAAGAACTTATCATTCAATACCTTGTAAGGTAATAATTTGTATGCACATGAGCCTAACATCTCTAAATAATCACTATTATTTCTATAAATATTGTTAAAACTATTCACAAATGTCTAAGACAATCACTCGAAAAAAATTGCAAAAATTATGTGCGTCGTAAAGTAGTGCCCGGTAGAACCGTTAAGGTCCAATAGATCCCATATGGGATGAGCGTGGTCCGCCTAAACTCGACCGAGGTAGCCCATATGGGATCTATACTTTTTCCGATAGTCACTACGACACGTCAGTAACACTACAGCCCTTGAAACCCACATCAAAGGGTAAGCATATCACTAGGCTTCACTATCCTACAGTCACTGTGTACTTACCATGATTAGGGAGGTGAGGGGGGGAGGATATGTGGACGTTACTGCGACGCATTTTGTCACTTTTCCGACTTGAGCACAAGTGAGGTGTCTTTGGAAGGAGCTACAGACTTGGCGAGAATGAAAGGAGGCTTCTGATTGGCTGATTCTAAGAGCAGAGGAGTGTCTCTATGAGTTGCCAAAGCGTCAATTTCAGACAAGCATAAACATGTTCACCACGACTACCCAAAAGTAGCTGTTTTAAAGATCCCGTTTGGGCTATTTGGTCCTTAAAGGGTTAATATATAAATATATATGGCTTATTTGAAATATGAAAGAAACACGTTTAAATGTGCAAAATTTATCATTAATCGAATGCCAAGTCCCAAACCTACCAATTAGCTACGATGGTGAAGATGGGTTGATTTCAATTCAAAGTACAGAAAACCTGAATTTGACAGGTATAAGTACAGAAGAATTGTCATTGACTTTTATCTTTCTTCGTGGCTGAGTGGTATGGTCACTGGCATACAGATATCCTGGACGAGGGTTCAAATCCCCGCCGGTCCGATATTATAGTCTTTGGGCGGTTCCGCCTGGGGCTCTAATCCCGAGGTCGTTAAGAGAATCCAGACTTTAATGTATTAATATATATGGCTTATTTGAAATATGAAAGAAACACGTTTAAATATGCAAAATTTATCATTAATCGAATGCCAAGTCCCAAACATACCAATTAGCTACGTTGGTGAAGATGGGTTGATTTCAATTCAAAGTACAGAAAACCTGAATTTGACAGGTATAAGTACAGAAGAATTGTCATTGACTTTTATCTTTCTTCGTGGCTGAGTGGTATGATCACTGGCATACAGATATCCTGGACGAGGGTTCAAATCCCCGCCGGTCCGATATTATAGTCTTTGGGCGGTTCCGCCTGGGGCTCTAATCCCGAGGTCGTTAAGAGAATCCAGACTTTAATATATTAATATATATGGCTTATTTGAAATATGAAAGAAACAGGTCTAAATGTGCAAAATTTATCATTAATCGAATGCCAAGTCCCAAACCTACCAATTAGCTACGATGGTGAAGATAGGTTGATTTCAATTCAAAGTACAGAAAACCTGAATTTGACAGGTATAAGTACAGAAGAATTGTCATTGACTTTTATCTTTCTTCGTGGCTGAGTGGTATGGTCACTGGCATACATATATCCTGGACGAGGGTTCAAATCCCCGCCTGTCCGATATTATAGTCTTTGGGCGGTTCCGCCTGGGGCTCTAATCCCGAGGTCGTTAAGAGAATCCAGACTTTAATGTATTAATATATATGGCTTATTTGAAATATGAAAGAAACACGTTTAAATGTGCAAAATTTATCATTAATCGATTGCCAAGTCCCAAACCTACCAATTAGCTACGATGGTGAAGATGGGTTGATTTCAATTCCAAGTAAAGAAAACCTGAATTTGACAGGTATAAGTACAGAAGAATTGTCATTGACTTTTATCTTTCTTCGTGGCTGAGTGGTATGGTCACTGGCATACAGATATCCTGGACGAGGGCTCAAATCCCCGCCGGTCCGATATTATAGTCTTTGGGCGGTTCCACCTGGGGCTCTAATCCCGAGGTTGTTGAGAGAATCCAGACTTTAATGTATTAATATATATGGCTTATTTGAAATATGAAAGAAACACGTTTAAATGTGCAAAATTTATCATTAATCGAATGCCAAGTCCCAAACCTACCAATTAGCTACGATGGTGAAGATGGGTTGATTTCAATTCAAAGTACAGAAAACCTGAATTTGACAGGTATAAGTACAGAAGAATTGTCATTGACTTTTATATTTCTTTGTGGCTGAGTGGTATGGTCACTGGCATACAGATATCCTGGACGAGGGTTCAAATCCCCGCCGGTCCGATATTATAGTCTTTGGGCGGTTCCGCCTGGGGCTCTAATCCCGAAGTCGTTAAGAGAATCCAGACTTTAATGTATTAATATATATGGCTTATTTGAAATATGAAAGAAACACTTTAAATGTGCAAAATTTATCATTAATCGAATGCCAAGTCCCAAACCTACCAATTAGCTACGATGGTGAAGATGGGTTGATTTCAATTCAAAGTACAGAAAACTTGAATTTGACAGGTATAAGTACAGAAGAATTGTCATTGACTTTTATATTTCTTTGTGGCTGAGTGGTATGGTCACTGGCATACAGATATCCTGGACGAGGGTTCAAATCCCCGCCGGTCCGATATTATAGTCTTTGGGCGGTTCCGCCTGGGGCTCTAATCCCGAGGTCGTTAAGAGAATCCAGACTTTAATATATTAATATATATGGCTTATTTGAAATATGAAAGAAACACGTTTAAATGTGCAAAATTTATCATTAATCGAATGCCAAGTCCCAAACCTACCAATTAGCTACGATGGTGAAGATGGGTTGATTTCAATTCAAAGTACAGAAAACCTGAATCTGACAGGTATAAGTACAGAAGAATTGTCATTGACTTTTATCTTTCTTCGTGGCTGAGTGGTATGGTCACTGGCATACATATATCCTGGACGAGGGCTCAAATCCCCGCCGGTCCGATATTATAGTCTTTGGGCGGTTCTGCCTGGGGCTCTAATCCCGTGGTCGTAAAGAGAATCCAGACTTTAATGTATTAATATATAAGGCTTATTTGAAATATGAAAGAAACACGTTTAAATGTGCAAAATTTATCATTAATCGAATGCCAAGTCCCAAACATACCAATTAGCTACGATGGTGAAGATGGGTTGATTTCAATTCAAAGTACAGAAAACCTGAATTTGACAGGTATAAGTACAGAAGAATTGTCATTGACTTTTATCTTTCTTCGTGGCTGATTGGTATGGTCACTGGCATACTATTATCCTGGACGAGGGTTCAAATCCCCGCCGGTCCGATATTATAGTCTTTGGGCGGTTCCGCCTGGGGCTCTAATCCCGAGGTCGTTAAGAGAATCCAGACTTTAATGTATTAATATATATGGCTTATTTGAAATATGAAAGAAACACGTTTAAATGTGCAAAATTTATCATTAATCGAATGCCAAGTCCCAAACCTACCAATTAGCTACGATGGTGAAGATGGGTTGATTTTAATTCAAAGTACAGAAAACCTGAATTTGACAGGTATAAGTACAGAAGAATTGTCATTGACTTTTATCTTTCTTCGTGGCTGAGTGGTATGATCACTGGCTTACAGATATCCTGGACGAGGGTTCAAATCCCCGCCAGTCCGATATTATAGTCTTTGGGCGGTTCCGCCTGGGGCTCTAATCCCGAGGTCGTTAAGAGAATCCAGACTTTAATATATTAATATATATGGCTTATTTGAAATATGAAAGAAACACGTTTAAATGTGCAAAATTTATCATTAATCGTATACCAAGTCCCAAGCCTACCAATTAGCTACGATGGTGAAGATGGGTTGATTTCAATTCAAAGTACAGAAAACCTGAATTTGACAGGTATAAGTACAGAAGAATTGTCATTGACGTTTATCTTTCTTCGTGGCTGAGTGGTATGGTCACTGGCATACAGATATCCTGGACGAGGGTTCAAATCCCCGCCGGTCCGATATTATAGTCTTTGGGCGGTTCCGCCTGGGGCTCTAATCCCGAGGTCGTTAAGAGAATCCAGACTTTAATGTATTAATATATATGGCTTATTTGAAATATGAAAAAAACACGTTTAAATGTGCAAAATTTATCATTAATCGATTGCCAAGTCCCAAACCTACCAATTAGCTACGATGGTGAAGATGGGTTGATTTCAATTGAAAGTAAAGAAAACCTGAATTTGACAGGTATAAGTACAGAAGAATTGTCATTGACTTTTATCTTTCTTCGTGGCTGAGTGGTATGGTCACTGGCATACAGATATCCTGGACGAGGGCTCAAATCCCCGCCGGTCCGATATTATAGTCTTTGGGCGGTTCCACCTGGGGCTCTAATCCCGAGGTCGTTAAGAGAATCCAGACGTTAATGTATTAATATATATGGCTTATTTGAAATATGAAAGAAACACGTTTAAATGTGCAAAATTTATCATTAATCGAAAGCCAAGACCCAAACCTACCAATTAGCTACGATGGTGAAGATGGGTTGATTTCAATTCAAAGTACAGAAAACCTGAATTTGACAGGTATAAGTACAGAAGAATTGTCATTGACTTTTATCTTTCTTCGTGGCTGAGTGGTATGGTCACTGGCATACAGATATCCTGGACGAGGGTTCAAATCCCCGCCGGTCCGATATTATAGTCTTTGGGCGGTTCCGCCTGGGGCTCTAATCCCGAGGTCGTTAAGAGAATCCAGACTTTAATGTATTAATATATATGGCTTATTTGAAATATGAAAGAAACACGTTTAAATGTGCAAAATTTATCATTAATTGAATGCCAAGTCCCAAACCTACCAATTAGCTACGATGTTGAAGATGGGTTGATTTCAATTCAAAGTACAGAAAACCTGAATTTGACAGGTATAAGTACAGAAGAATTGTCATTGACTTTTATCTTTCTTCGTGGCTGAGTGGTATGGTTACTGGCATACAGATATCCTGGACGAGGGTTCAAATCCCCGCCGGTCCGATATTATAGTCTTTGGGCGGTTCCGCCTGGGGCTCTAATCCCGAGGTCGTTAAGAGAATCCGGACTTTAATATATAAATATATATGGCTTATTTGAAATATGAAAGAAACACGTTTAAATGTGCAAAATTTATCATTAATCGAATGCCAAGTCCCAAACCTACCAATTAGCTACGATGGTGAAGATGGGTTGATTTCAATTCAAAGTACAGAAAACCTGAATTTGACAGGTATAAGTACAGAAGAATTGTCATTGACTTTTATCTTTCTTCGTGGCTGAGTGGTATGGTCACTGGCATACAGATATCCTGGACGAGGGTTCAAATCCCCGCCGGTCCGATATTATAGTCTTTGGGCGGTTCCGCCTGGGGCTCTAATCCCGAGGTCGTTAAGAGAATCCAGACTTTAATGTATTAATATATATGGCTTATTTGAAATATGAAAGAAACACGTTTAAATATGCAAAATTTATCATTAATCGAATGCCAAGTCCCAAACATACCAATTAGCTACGTTGGTGAAGATGGGTTGATTTCAATTCAAAGTACAGAAAACCTGAATTTGACAGGTATAAGTACAGAAGAATTGTCATTGACTTTTATCTTTCTTCGTGGCTGAGTGGTATGATCACTGGCATACAGATATCCTGGACGAGGGTTCAAATCCCCGCCGGTCCGATATTATAGTCTTTGGGCGGTTCCGCCTGGGGCTCTAATCCCGAGGTCGTTAAGAGAATCCAGACTTTAATATATTAATATATATGGCTTATTTGAAATATGAAAGAAACAGGTCTAAATGTGCAAAATTTATCATTAATCGAATGCCAAGTCCCAAACCTACCAATTAGCTACGATGGTGAAGATAGGTTGATTTCAATTCAAAGTACAGAAAACCTGAATTTGACAGGTATAAGTACAGAAGAATTGTCATTGACTTTTATCTTTCTTCGTGGCTGAGTGGTATGGTCACTGGCATACATATATCCTGGACGAGGGTTCAAATCCCCGCCTGTCCGATATTATAGTCTTTGGGCGGTTCCGCCTGGGGCTCTAATCCCGAGGTCGTTAAGAGAATCCAGACTTTAATGTATTAATATATATGGCTTATTTGAAATATGAAAGAAACACGTTTAAATGTGCAAAATTTATCATTAATCGATTGCCAAGTCCCAAACCTACCAATTAGCTACGATGGTGAAGATGGGTTGATTTCAATTCCAAGTAAAGAAAACCTGAATTTGACAGGTATAAGTACAGAAGAATTGTCATTGACTTTTATCTTTCTTCGTGGCTGAGTGGTATGGTCACTGGCATACAGATATCCTGGACGAGGGCTCAAATCCCCGCCGGTCCGATATTATAGTCTTTGGGCGGTTCCACCTGGGGCTCTAATCCCGAGGTTGTTGAGAGAATCCAGACTTTAATGTATTAATATATATGGCTTATTTGAAATATGAAAGAAACACGTTTAAATGTGCAAAATTTATCATTAATCGAATGCCAAGTCCCAAACCTACCAATTAGCTACGATGGTGAAGATGGGTTGATTTCAATTCAAAGTACAGAAAACCTGAATTTGACAGGTATAAGTACAGAAGAATTGTCATTGACTTTTATATTTCTTTGTGGCTGAGTGGTATGGTCACTGGCATACAGATATCCTGGACGAGGGTTCAAATCCCCGCCGGTCCGATATTATAGTCTTTGGGCGGTTCCGCCTGGGGCTCTAATCCCGAAGTCGTTAAGAGAATCCAGACTTTAATGTATTAATATATATGGCTTATTTGAAATATGAAAGAAACACTTTAAATGTGCAAAATTTATCATTAATCGAATGCCAAGTCCCAAACCTACCAATTAGCTACGATGGTGAAGATGGGTTGATTTCAATTCAAAGTACAGAAAACTTGAATTTGACAGGTATAAGTACAGAAGAATTGTCATTGACTTTTATATTTCTTTGTGGCTGAGTGGTATGGTCACTGGCATAGAGATATCCTGGACGAGGGTTCAAATCCCCGCCGGTCCGATATTATAGTCTTTGGGCGGTTCCGCCTGGGGCTCTAATCCCGAGGTCGTTAAGAGAATCCAGACTTTAATATATTAATATATATGGCTTATTTGAAATATGAAAGAAACACGTTTAAATGTGCAAAATTTATCATTAATCGAATGCCAAGCCCCAAACCTACCAATTAGCTACGATGGTGAAGATGGGTTGATTTCAATTCAAAGTACAGAAAACCTGAATCTGACAGGTATAAGTACAGAAGAATTGTCATTGACTTTTATCTTTCTTCGTGGCTGAGTGGTATGGTCACTGGCATACATATATCCTGGACGAGGGCTCAAATCCCCGCCGGTCCGATATTATAGTCTTTGGGCGGTTCTGCCTGGGGCTCTAATCCCGTGGTCGTTAAGAGAATCCAGACTTTAATGTATTAATATATAAGGCTTATTTGAAATATGAAAGAAACACGTTTAAATGTGCAAAATTTATCATTAATCGAATGCCAAGTCCCAAACATACCAATTAGCTACGATGGTGAAGATGGGTTGATTTCAATTCAAAGTACAGAAAACCTGAATTTGACAGGTATAAGTACAGAAGAATTGTCATTGACTTTTATCTTTCTTCGTGGCTGATTGGTATGGTCACTGGCATACTATTATCCTGGACGAGGGTTCAAATCCCCGCCGGTCCGATATTATAGTCTTTGGGCGGTTCCGCCTGGGGCTCTAATCCCGAGGTCGTTAAGAGAATCCAGACTTTAATGTATTAATATATATGGCTTATTTGAAATATGAAAGAAACACGTTTAAATATGCAAAATTTATCATTAATCGAATGCCAAGTCCCAAACATACAAATTAGCTACGTTGGTGAAGATGGGTTGATTTCAATTCAAAGTACAGAAAACCTGAATTTGACAGGTATAAGTACAGAAGAATTGTCATTGACTTTTATCTTTCTTCGTGGCTGAGTGGTATGATCACTGGCATACAGATATCCTGGACGAGGGTTCAAATCCCCGCCGGTCCGATATTATAGTCTTTGGGCGGTTCCGCCTGGGGCTCTAATCCCGAGGTCGTTAAGAGAATCCAGACTTTAATATATTAATATATATGGCTTATTTGAAATATGAAAGAAACAGGTCTAAATGTGCAAAATTTATCATTAATCGAATGCCAAGTCCCAAACCTACCAATTAGCTACGATGGTGAAGATAGGTTGATTTCAATTCAAAGTACAGAAAACCTGAATTTGACAGGTATAAGTACAGAAGAATTGTCATTGACTTTTATCTTTCTTCGTGGCTGAGTGGTATGGTCACTGGCATACATATATCCTGGACGAGGGTTCAAATCCCCGCCTGTCCGATATTATAGTCTTTGGGCGGTTCCGCCTGGGGCTCTAATCCCGAGGTCGTTAAGAGAATCCAGACTTTAATGTATTAATATATATGGCTTATTTGAAATATGAAAGAAACACGTTTAAATGTGCAAAATTTATCATTAATCGATTGCCAAGTCCCAAACCTACCAATTAGCTACGATGGTGAAGATGGGTTGATTTCAATTCCAAGTAAAGAAAACCTGAATTTGACAGGTATAAGTACAGAAGAATTGTCATTGACTTTTATCTTTCTTCGTGGCTGAGTGGTATGGTCACTGGCATACAGATATCCTGGACGAGGGCTCAAATCCCCGCCGGTCCGATATTATAGTCTTTGGGCGGTTCCACCTGGGGCTCTAATCCCGAGATTGTTGAGAGAATCCAGACTTTAATGTATTAATATATATGGCTTATTTGAAATATGAAAGAAACACGTTTAAATGTGCAAAATTTATCATTAATCGAATGCCAAGTCCCAAACCTACCAATTAGCTACGATGGTGAAGATGGGTTGATTTCAATTCAAAGTACAGAAAACCTGAATTTGACAGGTATAAGTACAGAAGAATTGTCATTGACTTTTATATTTCTTTGTGGCTGAGTGGTATGGTCACTGGCATACAGATATCCTGGACGAGGGTTCAAATCCCCGCCGGTCCGATATTATAGTCTTTGGGCGGTTCCGCCTGGGGCTCTAATCCCGAAGTCGTTAAGAGAATCCAGACTTTAATGTATTAATATATATGGCTTATTTGAAATATGAAAGAAACACTTTAAATGTGCAAAATTTATCATTAATCGAATGCCAAGTCCCAAACCTACCAATTAGCTACGATGGTGAAGATGGGTTGATTTCAATTCAAAGTACAGAAAACTTGAATTTGACAGGTATAAGTACAGAAGAATTGTCATTGACTTTTATATTTCTTTGTGGCTGAGTGGTATGGTCACTGGCATACAGATATCCTGGACGAGGGTTCAAATCCCCGCCGGTCCGATATTATAGTCTTTGGGCGGTTCCGCCTGGGGCTCTAATCCCGAGGTCGTTAAGAGAATCCAGACTTTAATATATTAATATATATGGCTTATTTGAAATATGAAAGAAACACGTTTAAATGTGCAAAATTTATCATTAATCGAATGCCAAGTCCCAAACCTACCAATTAGCTACGATGGTGAAGATGGGTTGATTTCAATTCAAAGTACAGAAAACCTGAATCTGACAGGTATAAGTACAGAAGAATTGTCATTGACTTTTATCTTTCTTCGTGGCTGAGTGGTATGGTCACTGGCATACATATATCCTGGACGAGGGCTCAAATCCCCGCCGGTCCGATATTATAGTCTTTGGGCGGTTCTGCCTGGGGCTCTAATCCCGTGGTCGTAAAGAGAATCCAGACTTTAATGTATTAATATATAAGGCTTATTTGAAATATGAAAGAAACACGTTTAAATGTGCAAAATTTATCATTAATCGAATGCCAAGTCCCAAACATACCAATTAGCTACGATGGTGAAGATGGGTTGATTTCAATTCAAAGTACAGAAAACCTGAATTTGACAGGTATAAGTACAGAAGAATTGTCATTGACTTTTATCTTTCTTCGTGGCTGATTGGTATGGTCACTGGCATACTATTATCCTGGACGAGGGTTCAAATCCCCGCCGGTCCGATATTATAGTCTTTGGGCGGTTCCGCCTGGGGCTCTAATCCCGAGGTCGTTAAGAGAATCCAGACTTTAATGTATTAATATATATGGCTTATTTGAAATATGAAAGAAACACGTTTAAATGTGCAAAATTTATCATTAATCGAATGCCAAGTCCCAAACCTACCAATTAGCTACGATGGTGAAGATGGGTTGATTTTAATTCAAAGTACAGAAAACCTGAATTTGACAGGTATAAGTACAGAAGAATTGTCATTGACTTTTATCTTTCTTCGTGGCTGAGTGGTATGATCACTGGCTTACAGATATCCTGGACGAGGGTTCAAATCCCCGCCAGTCCGATATTATAGTCTTTGGGCGGTTCCGCCTGGGGCTCTAATCCCGAGGTCGTTAAGAGAATCCAGACTTTAATATATTAATATATATGGCTTATTTGAAATATGAAAGAAACACGTTTAAATGTGCAAAATTTATCATTAATCGTATACCAAGTCCCAAACCTACCATTTAGCTACGATGGTGAAGATGGGTTGATTTCAATTCAAAGTACAGAAAACCTGAATTTGACAGGTATAAGTACAGAAGAATTGTCATTGACGTTTATCTTTCTTCGTGGCTGAGTGGTATGGTCACTGGCATACAGATATCCTGGACGAGGGTTCAAATCCCCGCCGGTCCGATATTATAGTCTTTGGGCGGTTCCGCCTGGGGCTCTAATCCCGAGGTCGTTAAGAGAATCCAGACTTTAATGTATTAATATATATGGCTTATTTGAAATATGAAAAAAACACGTTTAAATGTGCAAAATTTATCATTAATCGATTGCCAAGTCCCAAACCTACCAATTAGCTACGATGGTGAAGATGGGTTGATTTCAATTGAAAGTAAAGAAAACCTGAATTTGACAGGTATAAGTACAGAAGAATTGTCATTGACTTTTATCTTTCTTCGTGGCTGAGTGGTATGGTCACTGGCATACAGATATCCTGGACGAGGGCTCAAATCCCCGCCGGTCCGATATTATAGTCTTTGGGCGGTTCCACCTGGGGCTCTAATCCCGAGGTCGTTAAGAGAATCCAGACGTTAATGTATTAATATATATGGCTTATTTGAAATATGAAAGAAACACGTTTAAATGTGCAAAATTTATCATTAATCGAAAGCCAAGACCCAAACCTACCAATTAGCTACGATGGTGAAGATGGGTTGATTTCAATTCAAAGTACAGAAAACCTGAATTTGACAGGTATAAGTACAGAAGAATTGTCATTGACTTTTATCTTTCTTCGTGGCTGAGTGGTATGGTCACTGGCATACAGATATCCTGGACGAGGGTTCAAATCCCCGCCGGTCCGATATTATAGTCTTTGGGCGGTTCCGCCTGGGGCTCTAATCCCGAGGTCGTTAAGAGAATCCAGACTTTAATGTATTAATATATATGGCTTATTTGAAATATGAAAGAAACACGTTTAAATGTGCAAAATTTATCATTAATTGAATGCCAAGTCCCAAACCTACCAATTAGCTACGATGTTGAAGATGGGTTGATTTCAATTCAAAGTACAGAAAACCTGAATTTGACAGGTATAAGTACAGAAGAATTGTCATTGACTTTTATCTTTCTTCGTGGCTGAGTGGTATGGTTACTGGCATACAGATATCCTGGACGAGGGTTCAAATCCCCGCCGGTCCGATATTATAGTCTTTGGGCGGTTCCGCCTGGGGCTCTAATCCCGAGGTCGTTAAGAGAATCCGGACTTTAATATATAAATATATATGGCTTATTTGAAATATGAAAGAAACACGTTTAAATGTGCAAAATTTATCATTAATCGAATGCCAAGTCCCAAACCTACCAATTAGCTACGATGGTGAAGATGGGTTGATTTCAATTCAAAGTACAGAAAACCTGAATTTGACAGGTATAAGTACAGAAGAATTGTCATTGACTTTTATCTTTCTTCGTGGCTGAGTGGTATGGTCACTGGCATACAGATATCCTGGACGAGGGTTCAAATCCCCGCCGGTCCGATATTATAGTCTTTGGGCGGTTCCGCCTGGGGCTCTAATCCCGAGGTCGTTAAGAGAATCCAGACTTTAATGTATTAATATATATGGCTTATTTGAAATATGAAAGAAACACGTTTAAATATGCAAAATTTATCATTAATCGAATGCCAAGTCCCAAACATACCAATTAGCTACGTTGGTGAAGATGGGTTGATTTCAATTCAAAGTACAGAAAACCTGAATTTGACAGGTATAAGTACAGAAGAATTGTCATTGACTTTTATCTTTCTTCGTGGCTGAGTGGTATGATCACTGGCATACAGATATCCTGGACGAGGGTTCAAATCCCCGCCGGTCCGATATTATAGTCTTTGGGCGGTTCCGCCTGGGGCTCTAATCCCGAGGTCGTTAAGAGAATCCAGACTTTAATATATTAATATATATGGCTTATTTGAAATATGAAAGAAACAGGTCTAAATGTGCAAAATTTATCATTAATCGAATGCCAAGTCCCAAACCTACCAATTAGCTACGATGGTGAAGATAGGTTGATTTCAATTCAAAGTACAGAAAACCTGAATTTGACAGGTATAAGTACAGAAGAATTGTCATTGACTTTTATCTTTCTTCGTGGCTGAGTGGTATGGTCACTGGCATACATATATCCTGGACGAGGGTTCAAATCCCCGCCTGTCCGATATTATAGTCTTTGGGCGGTTCCGCCTGGGGCTCTAATCCCGAGGTCGTTAAGAGAATCCAGACTTTAATGTATTAATATATATGGCTTATTTGAAATATGAAAGAAACACGTTTAAATGTGCAAAATTTATCATTAATCGATTGCCAAGTCCCAAACCTACCAATTAGCTACGATGGTGAAGATGGGTTGATTTCAATTCAAAGTACAGAAAACCTGAATTTGACAGGTATAAGTACAGAAGAATTGTCATTGACTTTTATCTTTCTTCGTGGCTGAGTGGTATGGTCACTGGCATACAGATATCCTGGACGAGGGCTCAAATCCCCGCCGGTCCGATATTATAGTCTTTGGGCGGTTCCACCTGGGGCTCTAATCCCGAGGTTGTTGAGAGAATCCAGACTTTAATGTATTAATATATATGGCTTATTTGAAATATGAAAGAAACACGTTTAAATGTGCAAAATTTATCATTAATCGAATGCCAAGTCCCAAACCTACCAATTAGCTACGATGGTGAAGATGGGTTGATTTCAATTCAAAGTACAGAAAACCTGAATTTGACAGGTATAAGTACAGAAGAATTGTCATTGACTTTTATATTTCTTTGTGGCTGAGTGGTATGGTCACTGGCATACAGATATCCTGGACGAGGGTTCAAATCCCCGCCGGTCCGATATTATAGTCTTTGGGCGGTTCCGCCTGGGGCTCTAATCCCGAAGTCGTTAAGAGAATCCAGACTTTAATGTATTAATATATATGGCTTATTTGAAATATGAAAGAAACACTTTAAATGTGCAAAATTTATCATTAATCGAATGCCAAGTCCCAAACCTACCAATTAGCTACGATGGTGAAGATGGGTTGATTTCAATTCAAAGTACAGAAAACTTGAATTTGACAGGTATAAGTACAGAAGAATTGTCATTGACTTTTATATTTCTTTGTGGCTGAGTGGTATGGTCACTGGCATACAGATATCCTGGACGAGGGTTCAAATCCCCGCCGGTCCGATATTATAGTCTTTGGGCGGTTCCGCCTGGGGCTCTAATCCCGAGGTCGTTAAGAGAATCCAGACTTTAATATATTAATATATATGGCTTATTTGAAATATGAAAGAAACACGTTTAAATGTGCAAAATTTATCATTAATCGAATGCCAAGCCCCAAACCTACCAATTAGCTACGATGGTGAAGATGGGTTGATTTCAATTCAAAGTACAGAAAACCTGAATCTGACAGGTATAAGTACAGAAGAATTGTCATTGACTTTTATCTTTCTTCGTGGCTGAGTGGTATGGTCACTGGCATACATATATCCTGGACGAGGGCTCAAATCCCCGCCGGTCCGATATTATAGTCTTTGGGCGGTTCTGCCTGGGGCTCTAATCCCGTGGTCGTTAAGAGAATCCAGACTTTAATGTATTAATATATAAGGCTTATTTGAAATATGAAAGAAACACGTTTAAATGTGCAAAATTTATCATTAATCGAATGCCAAGTCCCAAACATACCAATTAGCTACGATGGTGAAGATGGGTTGATTTCAATTCAAAGTACAGAAAACCTGAATTTGACAGGTATAAGTACAGAAGAATTGTCATTGACTTTTATCTTTCTTCGTGGCTGATTGGTATGGTCACTGGCATACTATTATCCTGGACGAGGGTTCAAATCCCCGCCGGTCCGATATTATAGTCTTTGGGCGGTTCCGCCTGGGGCTCTAATCCCGAGGTCGTTAAGAGAATCCAGACTTTAATGTATTAATATATATGGCTTATTTGAAATATGAAAGAAACACGTTTAAATGTGCAAAATTTATCATTAATCGAATGCCAAGTCCCAAACCTACCAATTAGCTACGATGGTGAAGATGGGTTGATTTTAATTCAAAGTACAGAAAACCTGAATTTGACAGGTATAAGTACAGAAGAATTGTCATTGACTTTTATCTTTCTTCGTGGCTGAGTGGTATGATCACTGGCTTACAGATATCCTGGACGAGGGTTCAAATCCCCGCCAGTCCGATATTATAGTCTTTGGGCGGTTCCGCCTGGGGCTCTAATCCCGAGGTCGTTAAGAGAATCCAGACTTTAATATATTAATATATATGGCTTATTTGAAATATGAAAGAAACACGTTTAAATGTGCAAAATTTATCATTAATCGAATGCCAAGTCCCAAACCTACCAATTAGCTACGATGGTGAAGATGGGTTGATTTCAATTCAAAGTACAGAAAACCTGAATTTGACAGGTATAAGTACAGAAGAATTGTCATTGACGTTTATCTTTCTTCGTGGCTGAGTGGTATGGTCACTGGCATACAGATATCCTGGACGAGGGTTCAAATCCCCGCCGGTCCGATATTATAGTCTTTGGGCGGTTCCGCCTGGGGCTCTAATCCCGAGGTCGTTAAGAGAATCCAGACTTTAATGTATTAATATATGTGGCTTATTTGAAATATGAAAAAAACACGTTTAAATGTGAAAAATTTATCATTAATCGATTGCCAAGTCCCAAACCTACCAATTAGCTACGATGGTGAAGATGGGTTGATTTCAATTGAAAGTAAAGAAAACCTGAATTTGACAGGTATAAGTACAGAAGAATTGTCATTGACTTTTATCTTTCTTCGTGGCTGAGTGGTATGGTCACTGGCATACAGATATCCTGGACGAGGGCTCAAATCCCCGCCGGTCCGATATTATAGTCTTTGGGCGGTTCCACCTGGGGCTCTAATCCCGAGGTCGTTAAGAGAATCCAGACGTTAATGTATTAATATATATGGCTTATTTGAAATATGAAAGAAACACGTTTAAATGTGCAAAATTTATCATTAATCGAAAGCCAAGACCCAAACCTACCAATTAGCTACGATGGTGAAGATGGGTTGATTTCAATTCAAAGTACAGAAAACCTGAATTTGACAGGTATAAGTACAGAAGAATTGTCATTGACTTTTATCTTTCTTCGTGGCTGAGTGGTATGGTCACTGGCATACAGATATCCTGGACGAGGGTTCAAATCCCCGCCGGTCCGATATTATAGTCTTTGGGCGGTTCCGCCTGGGGCTCTAATCCCGAGGTCGTTAAGAGAATCCAGACTTTAATGTATTAATATATATGGCTTATTTGAAATATGAAAGAAACACGTTTAAATGTGCAAAATTTATCATTAATCGAATGCCAAGTCCCAAACCTACCAATTAGCTACGATGGTGAAGATGGGTTGATTTCAATTCAAAGTACAGAAAACCTGAATTTGACAGGTATAAGTACAGAAGAATTGTCATTGACTTTTATCTTTCTTCGTGGCTGAGTGGTATGGTCACTGGCATACAGATATCCTGGACGAGGGTTCAAATCCCCGCCGGTCCGATATTATAGTCTTTGGGCGGTTCCGCCTGGGGCTCTAATCCCGAGGTCGTTAAGAGAATCCAGACTTTAATATATTAATATATATGGCTTATTTGAAATATGAAAGAAACACGTTTAAATGTGCAAAATTTATCATTAATCGAATGCCAAGTCCCAAACCTACCAATTAGCTACGATGGTGAAGATGGGTTGATTTCAATTCAAAGTACAGAAAACCTGAATCTGACAGGTATAAGTACAGAAGAATTGTCATTGACTTTTATCTTTCTTCGTGGCTGAGTGGTATGGTCACTGGCATACAGATATCCTGGACGAGGGCTCAAATCCCCGCCGGTCCGATATTATAGTCTTTGGGCGGTTCCGCCTGGGGCTCTAATCCCGAGGTCGTTAAGAGAATCCAGACTTTAATGTATTAATATATATGGCTTATTTGAAATATGAAAGAAACACGTTTAAATGTGCAAAATTTATCATTAATCGAATGCCAAGTCCCAAACATACCAATTAGCTACGATGGTGAAGATGGGTTGATTTCAATTCAAAGTACAGAAAACCTGAATTTGACAGGTATAAGTACAGAAGAATTGTCATTGACTTTTATCTTTCTTCGTGGCTGATTGGTATGGTCACTGGCATACTATTATCCTGGACGAGGGTTCAAATCCCCGCCGGTCCGATATTATAGTCTTTGGGCGGTTCCGCCTGGGGCTCTAATCCCGAGGTCGTTAAGAGAATCCAGACTTTAATGTATTAATATATATGGCTTATTTGAAATATGAAAGAAACACGTTTAAATGTGCAAAATTTATCATTAATCGAATGCCAAGTCCCAAACCTACCAATTAGCTACGATGGTGAAGATGGGTTGATTTCAATTCAAAGTACAGAAAACCTGAATTTGACAGGTATAAGTACAGAAGAATTGTCATTGACTTTTATCTTTCTTCGTGGCTGAGTGGTATGATCACTGGCATACAGATATCCTGGACGAGGGTTCAAATCCCCGCCAGTCCGATATTATAGTCTTTGGGCGGTTCCGCCTGGGGCTCTAATCCCGAGGTCGTTAAGAGAATCCAGACTTTAATATATTAATATATATGGCTTATTTGAAATATGAAAGAAACACGTTTAAATGTGCAAAATTTATCATTAATCGAATGCCAAGTCCCAAACCTACCAATTAGCTACGATGGTGAAGATGGGTTGATTTCAATTCAAAGTACAGAAAACCTGAATTTGACAGGTATAAGTACAGAAGAATTGTCATTGACTTTTATCTTTCTTCGTGGCTGAGTGGTATGGTCACTGGCATACAGATATCCTGGACGAGGGTTCAAATCCCCGCCGGTCCGATATTATAGTCTTTGGGCGGTTCCGCCTGGGGCTCTAATCCCGAGGTCGTTAAGAGAATCCAGACTTTAATGTATTAATATATATGGCTTATTTGAAATATGAAAGAAACACGTTTAAATGTGCAAAATTTATCATTAATCGATTGCCTAGTCCCAAACCTACCAATTAGCTACGATGGTGAAGATGGGTTGATTTCAATTGAAAGTAAAGAAAACCTGAATTTGACAGGTATAAGTACAGAAGAATTGTCATTGACTTTTATCTTTCTTCGTGGCTGAGTGGTATGGTCACTGGCATAGAGATATCCTGGACGAGGGCTCAAATCTCCGCCGGTCCGATATTATAGTCTTTGGGCGGTTCCACCTGGGGCTCTAATCCCGTGGTCGTTAAGAGAATCCAGACGTTAATGTATTAATATATATGGCTTATTTGAAATATGAAAGAAACACGTTTAAATGTGCAAAATTTATCATTAATCGAATGCCAAGTCCCAAACCTACCAATTAGCTACGATGGTGAAGATGGGTTGATTTCAATTCAAAGTACAGAAAACCTGAATTTGACAGGTATAAGTACAGACGAATTTTCATTGACTTTTATCTTTCTTCGTGGCTGAGTGGTATGGTCACTGGCATACAGATATCCTGGACGAGGGTTCAAATCCCCGCCGGTCCGAAATTATAGTCTTTGGGCGGTTCCGCCTGGGGCTCTAATCCCGAGGTCGTTAAGAGAATCCAGACTTTAATGTATTAATATATATGGCTTATTTGAAATATGAAAGAAACACGTTTAAATGTGCAAAATTTATCATTAATTGAATGCCAAGTCCCAAACCTACCAATTAGCTACGATGTTGAAGATGGGTTGATTTCAATTCAAAGTACAGAAAACCTGAATTTGACAGGTATAAGTACAGAAGAATTGTCATTGACTTTTATCTTTCTTCGTGGCTGAGTGGTATGGTTACTGGCATACAGATATCCTGGACGAGGGTTCAAATCCCCGCCGGTCCGATATTATAGTCTTTGGGCGGTTCCGCCTGGGGCTCTAATCCCGAGGTCGTTAAGAGAATCCGGACTTTAATATATAAATATATATGGCTTATTTGAAATATGAAAGAAACACGTTTAAATGTGCAAAATTTATCATTAATCGAATGCCAAGTCCCAAACCTACCAATTAGCTACGATGGTGAAGATGGGTTGATTTCAATTCAAAGTACAGAAAACCTGAATTTGACAGGTATAAGTACAGAAGAATTGTCATTGACTTTTATCTTTCTTCGTGGCTGAGTGGTATGGTCACTGGCATACAGATATCCTGGACGAGGGTTCAAATCCCCGCCGGTCCGATATTATAGTCTTAGGGCGGTTCCGCCTGGGGCTCTAATCCCGAGGTCGTTAAGAGAATCCAGACTTTAATGTATTAATATATATGGCTTATTTGAAATATGAAAGAAACACGTTTAAATATGCAAAATTTATCATTAATCGAATGCCAAGTCCCAAACATACCAATTAGCTACGTTGGTGAAGATGGGTTGATTTCAATTCAAAGTACTACAGAAAACCTGAATTTGACAGGTATAAGTACAGAAGAATTGTCATTGACTTTTATCTTTCTTCGTGGCTGAGTGGTATGATCACTGGCATACAGATATCCTGGACGAGGGTTCAAATCCCCGCCGGTCCGATATTATAGTCTTTGGGCGGTTCCGCCTGGGGCTCTAATCCCGAGGTCGTTAAGAGAATCCAGACTTTAATATATTAATATATATGGCTTATTTGAAATATGAAAGAAACAGGTCTAAATGTGCAAAATTTATCATTAATCGAATGCCAAGTCCCAAACCTACCAATTAGCTACGATGGTGAAGATAGGTTGATTTCAATTCAAAGTACAGAAAACCTGAATTTGACAGGTATAAGTACAGAAGAATTGTCATTGACTTTTATCTTTCTTCGTGGCTGAGTGGTATGGTCACTGGCATACATATATCCTGGACGAGGGTTCAAATCCCCGCCTGTCCGATATTATAGTCTTTGGGCGGTTCCGCCTGGGGCTCTAATCCCGAGGTCGTTAAGAGAATCCAGACTTTAATGTATTAATATATATGGCTTATTTGAAATATGAAAGAAACACGTTTAAATGTGCAAAATTTATCATTAATCGATTGCCAAGTCCCAAACCTACCAATTAGCTACGATGGTGAAGATGGGTTGATTTCAATTCCAAGTAAAGAAAACCTGAATTTGACAGGTATAAGTACAGAAGAATTGTCATTGACTTTTATCTTTCTTCGTGGCTGAGTGGTATGGTCACTGGCATACAGATATCCTGGACGAGGGCTCAAATCCCCGCCGGTCCGATATTATAGTCTTTGGGCGGTTCCACCTGGGGCTCTAATCCCGAGGTTGTTGAGAGAATCCAGACTTTAATGTATTAATATATATGGCTTATTTGAAATATGAAAGAAACGTTTAAATGTGCAAAATTTATCATTAATCGAATGCCAAGTCCCAAACCTACCAATTAGCTACGATGGTGAAGATGGGTTGATTTCAATTCAAAGTACAGAAAACCTGAATTTGACAGGTATAAGTACAGAAGAATTGTCATTGACTTTTATATTTCTTTGTGGCTGAGTGGTATGGTCACTGGCATACAGATATCCTGGACGAGGGTTCAAATCCCCGCCGGTCCGATATTATAGTCTTTGGGCGGTTCCGCCTGGGGCTCTAATCCCGAAGTCGTTAAGAGAATCCAGACTTTAATGTATTAATATATATGGCTTATTTGAAATATGAAAGAAACACTTTAAATGTGCAAAATTTATCATTAATCGAATGCCAAGTCCCAAACCTACCAATTAGCTACGATGGTGAAGATGGGTTGATTTCAATTCAAAGTACAGAAAACTTGAATTTGACAGGTATAAGTACAGAAGAATTGTCATTGACTTTTATATTTCTTTGTGGCTGAGTGGTATGGTCACTGGCATACAGATATCATGGACGAGGGTTCAAATCCCCGCCGGTCCGATATTATAGTCTTTGGGCGGTTCCGCCTGGGGCTCTAATCCCGAGGTCGTTAAGAGAATCCAGACTTTAATATATTAATATATATGGCTTATTTGAAATATGAAAGAAACACGTTTAAATGTGCAAAATTTATCATTAATCGAATGCCAAGTCCCAAACCTACCAATTAGCTACGATGGTGAAGATGGGTTGATTTCAATTCAAAGTACAGAAAACCTGAATCTGACAGGTATAAGTACAGAAGAATTGTCATTGACTTTTATCTTTCTTCGTGGCTGAGTGGTATGGTCACTGGCATACATATATCCTGGACGAGGGCTCAAATCCCCGCCGGTCCGATATTATAGTCTTTGGGCGGTTCTGCCTGGGGCTCTAATCCCGTGGTCGTAAAGAGAATCCAGACTTTAATGTATTAATATATAAGGCTTATTTGAAATATGAAAGAAACACGTTTAAATGTGCAAAATTTATCATTAATCGAATGCCAAGTCCCAAACATACCAATTAGCTACGATGGTGAAGATAGGTTGATTTCAATCCAAAGTACAGAAAACCTGAATTTGACAGGTATAAGTACAGAAGAATTGTCATTGACTTTTATCTTTCTTCGTGGCTGATTGGTATGGTCACTGGCATACTATTATTCTGGACGAGGGTTCAAATCCCCGCCGGTCCGATATTATAGTCTTTGGGCGGTTCCGCCTGGGGCTCTAATCCCGAGGTCGTTAAGAGAATCCAGACTTTAATGTATTAATATATATGGCTTATTTGAAATATGAAAGAAACACGTTTAAATGTGCAAAATTTATCATTAATCGAAAGCCAAGACCCAAACCTACCAATTAGCTTCGATGGTGAAGATGGGTTGATTTCAATTCAAAGTACAGAAAACCTGAATTTGACAGGTATAAGTACAGAAGAATTGTCATTGACTTTTATCTTTCTTCGTGGCTGAGTGGTATGGTCACTGGCATACAGATATCCTGGACGAGGGTTCAAATCCCCGCCGGTCCGATATTATAGTCTTTGGGCGGTTCCGCCTGGGGCTCTAATCCCGAGGTCGTTAAGAGAATCCAGACTTTAATGTATTAATATATATGGCTTATTTGAAATATGAAAGAAACACGTTTAAATGTGCAAAATTTATCATTAATCGAATGCCAAGTCCCAAACCTACCAATTAGCTACGATGTTGAAGATGGGTTGATTTCAATTCAAAGTACAGAAAACCTGAATTTGACAGGTATAAGTACAGAAGAATTTTCATTGACTTTTATCTTTCTTCGTGGCTGAGTGGTATGGTTACTGGCATACAGATATCCTGGACGAGGGTTCAAATCCCCGCCGGTCCGATATTATAGTCTTTGGGCGGTTCCGCCTGGGGCTCTAATCCCGAGGTCGTTAAGAGAATCCAGACTTTAATATATAAATATATATGGCTTATTTGAAATATGAAAGAAACACGTTTAAATGTGCAAAATTTATCATTAATCGAATGCCAAGTCCCAAACCTACCAATTAGCTACGATGATGAAGATGGGTTGATTTCAATTCAAAGTACAGAAAACCTGAATTTGACAGGTATAAGTACAGAAGAATTGTCATTGACTTTTATCTTTCTTCGTGGCTGAGTGGTATGGTCACTGGCATACAGATATCCTGGACGAGGGTTCAAATCCCCGCCGGTCCGATATTATAGTCTTTGGGCGGTTCCGCCTGGGGCTCTAATCCCGAGGTCGTTAAGAGAATCCAGACTTTAATGTATTAATATATATGGCTTATTTGAAATATGAAAGAAACACGTTTAAATATGCAAAATTTATCATTAATCGAATGCCAAGTCCCAAACATACCAATTAGCTACGTTGGTGAAGATGGGTTGATTTCAATTCAAAGTACAGAAAACCTGAATTTGACAGGTATAAGTACAGAAGAATTGTCATTGACTTTTATCTTTCTTCGTGGCTGAGTGGTATGATCACTGGCATACAGATATCCTGGACGAGGGTTCAAATCCCCGCCGGTCCGATATTATAGTCTTTGGGTGGTTCCGCCTGGGGCTCTAATCCCGAGGTCGTTAAGAGAATCCAGACTTTAATGTAGCGGAAAAATGGGGGGTGGTCTACATATGTAAATATAAAATCAATATGTAATGACCACGATCATATCATTAAACCTTGCATTTTAAGTGAAAAGGTAGAGATGGAAAAAATGCATTTTAAATATTTAATAAATTTAAATTTAAATGGTTACACATTTACGAATACATAAATTAAAATTATATAAATTTCACTGTAGCAGCTGGTGGTGGAATGACGTAAACGAGTCTTCGAAATGCACTATAAAAGAGATTTTAAGGTTCACAACTGCGAGGGCTTAACCTTCTTCCTTTCACTCATCCGCTAAAAAATACAAAGTAAAGGCGAATCAACCACGGGAAAAATCAGAACAATAAATACAACACTTCAAAGTAACTAAAATAAATCAACAAAAATTCAACACTAATCAGAATACGAATTACTGTAATCGCCTGACTAAAATCTACAATTTTCATATAAATCAAAATCTTGAAATCAACGAATCACCGAAAACAGCAATTAACTAATCACGAAATCACTCACGTAAATATTTGCTCAAATCACCACTAAATCACAACAGCTCTCAAATTATCAGTAAAACAACTAGCAAATTTAACGAGTTGTCAAATACTTAAATAAATTTATAGACTGCATAGAAATCACAGGTTCAATCTAGTAAGAATTTAATTAATTAAAATACTTAAAATTATTCTCAAAACACTGGCATATAGAATATGTAACGCAAGAACAAGCATTAAAGCCCCTTATGCTTACCCTGTTGCGATAACAGTTCTGGCGAGTGTGGAAAAAAATCATTCAACAGACGATCATCGCTAAGCAGCGTCCGGATCCCATCCTCGATGAATTAGTGTGCAATTATTTCCATGGTAGAGGAAAAATCCATAATAGTTAATCCAGCGTGTGTATACATCCTAATATCCACTTGAATAATGGAAGAGAGGGAAAGAGAGCTCCTCCTCACTCCCGTGTAAGGTTGCTGAAGACTGTTGCTGTGTGAAAAAACTTCACAACGACGTTAACGGCAGGCAGATATAACTGGATATAACTACTGTATAGTAGTTACTATCTAAAAGCAAAGGGGCAATTAGCGACACTTCTGTATGCCAAATGTATCAATACTTAAATATTCAAATTAATAATTTGAAGTTTTTTCAATCTGCCCCCCGCGGATTTAAATTTAAATTTCTATACAAGACCAGATTGAGCTAGCTGCTTATTCTTCTCAGAACAAACCAAAGCAGCCCCCCGTTGAATTCTTGCAATATTGTCATTAGAAACAACATTAGAATCACTCTGAGGTACAAAATTTAAATCTAACTGATCAATATGAGAATCACTTAACCCATCACCTTTAACCAAAAGAATAACAGACGATATATCCCTAAAAACAACACTTTTATTACCCTTGACCAATTATACTTGAACAGCCTCACCAAGAGAATTATAAATAACATCAAGAACTCTAGCTAAAGGGTAATTGGGAGCCTTAACCATTGAATCTTTTATCAAGACTATGTCACCTTTTGATATTTTAACGTGCTCCCTAGGGTAATATTTACCTCTGTATTTAGTTGCCTGATCTTGCAATCCAAATAAAAATTCATTGTGATAACTATTACGCAATTTCTCTTTAATATGAATTAAACGCCGAAAGTCCTTACCCAAGTCAGAAGAGTCATAATCATCAAGTTGACCTTCGTGATATATACATTCCATAACCTGTGTATCATATCCAAATTTCAAAAACTCTGGTGATAGCACCTGAAAATCATCATTCACATTCTGTTCCCTTAATGCGCCAAGTTCAGAAATGGGTTTCTTATTAGCGTAACATATGCATTGTTTAATTACATGAGAAAATTCCAGAAAATCTAGAATATTATTATGGATTGCTCCCTGTATTAACTTTCTTACCAGACCAACTCCGGACTCTATGATACCTCCAATACCACGATTCAGAGAACCACGAGGATACTGTGAAAATTCAGTGACATCGACACCCCTCTGATTGAAGAATTCCTGCACCTCACTTGCTTTCAGACATTCCTCAATCCATGTGAATGCACCACCAAGATTTGAGCCAGAATCTGAAAATACTTTGTTAGGCAAACCATAGTTGTAAACATGATTTTGAAAAGCCAATAAAAATCCTTTAGAATCAGCTGAAGTCACTATTTCAACATTAATCATGTGAGACCAAATACATTTAAAAATTACCCCATAGGTTTTAACTTTGTCACTTCCATACCTTGTGAAATATGGTCCAAAGTAATCAATGAAACATACAGAAAAAAACCTCTTTATGGGATTCACATTCCACTCTCTATAGTCATTAGCATTAACTTTAACTGGTCTACTATTAAAACGTTTACAGTGGTAACATTCATTCACAACCTTCTTAACTGTTGAAAATCCCTTGAGCAAAAAAAATGCCGGTTTCAATTTATGTAGCACATAGTAAGTACCCGAGTGATTAAACTTCACGTGAGTGTCCATTATCAGTATTCTACCGAAATCGCTATTATTACTAATGAGTATTGGAGTTCTTGACATCATCCCTTTAGACATCTTTCCCATTTTACATTTTACTCTAAGAATACCATCAGTGTCACAAAATACATTCATTCTACTAACTAGCTCAGGAATACACTTTTTTGCTTTCCGTTTTGAAGTGAAAAAATCTTGTAAATCTGGAAAGCAATTCTGTTGATCAAGCTTTAGCAAATCATTACTGCATTTTTTGTAGCTTGCATCTAATAAGGCAATTGACTGCTGGCTCTTAGAATTTATTCTTAATCTTAATTTGTTTATGAAAAGCTTAACTTTCATTAGTACTTTAATTGCTTTGTCAAGTGAAGAATACTTAGTTAAATCAACAACTGTACCAACTGACATATCTTCAACACTTGCCTTATTTACAACCAGCTTCGGTATATCCACATCATTAATCATGCCTGGATTAGGAATTACAAGCCATTCTAGTAAATTTAAATCTTCCCGTAACATCTTGGGTCCGGTCAAGTAACAAGAGTTTCTTAACTTTGAGAAGGATACTAATCTAGTCGTGAAATCTGCAGCATTTTCATTTGATCCTACGTGAGCTAACTTCACCGAGTGTGTAGACTTACAGAGGTCGACAATATTTGCGATTCTATTATTTACATATACACTTCTCTTTTGAAGCTTTGTTCTCAAGTTCTCATAATCAGCTAGCCAACTTAAGGCAATCGTAGAATCTGAAAACAACATTATGTCATTAACTGCAATAGGCACAATACAAGAAGTGAGCATTTTATACAGATCAAAAGCCCTTTGCAATGCATACTCTACTGCTGTGAGTTCGAGTACAGGCATAGTTCGCCCTTTCAGATTTTTATTCAGAATCTTATTATGGGCAGATACGAAGGATACCAACTTTGAATCTCTCTCCTGCAAGTAAATAACACATCCAATAAAGTTTTTACTCGCATCACTCATTACAATTATATCAAAATTAGACTTTCTGCTACCCATATATCTTGGTATCTCTAGCCTTTCACCATTATTGAATTGTGAAGCTATGTTTCTCCATTCATTTAGCTGAGCACCATGAAGAGAAGTATCCCATTTATCTACATAATCAGACTGTAATTGCCTGAGGAAGATCTTACATCTGTTTAAAACAGGCCAGTTAGTATTATTCAAATCAAATATACTCATTACTGAACTCAAAATCTGCCTAAGAGTATTGGCTTCAACATTTAATTTAACACATGTGGCCTTTAGTTCATCATTATATCTGTCCCAGCACATGCCAAGCATTTTAACCTCTTGTGGAGTCTCTGTGCCAACTTTACAGTCAATGTCACGCTGAAATTGAGAATAATTAGTAACATACTGCTGCAATGGAAATTTATGCTGCTCAAATATTGTACTGGCTTCCCTGTGAACCATTTCAACTTCATCTTCATCTGCACAACCAATTAGAAAATTATCAACATAACTGCCTTGGAAGATTCTTTTTTTCAATTCCTGAATTTCTTCAGGATCACCATCTGTCTCCAATATTAGCATTTTATAAAGACAGCACTGCAACAGATATGGAGATTGATTGATTGATTGATTGAAAGTTTTCTGGCATCCTGACATCTAAGGTCATTGACGCCGCAGATATGGAGAAACAGACATCCCAAATATTACTCGCTTTGAGCGATACACAACTGGTGTAAAATCTCTAGATTCAACATCCTTAAACCAATAAAAGAGAAATTTTGAGGAATTCTCATCATCAATGGCCAATCTATGAAAGGCTTTTGAAATATCAAATCCAAGTATAAACTTGTCAAACCTCATCATGGTCAATGCATCACTTATTTTAAAATTCTTGTTATAACCTGGGTGAATACATTGATTCAGACTAATGCCTTTACTGCCATCATGTCTTTTTTCTGCAAGATTCGCAATGTAAATAACTCACTTTCGTAGTATCTCTTTCTTCTTTAATTACAGGACTGTGGCTAATGAAGAAATATTTTGGAAATTTCCTTTTATATTCTTCAAAATCTTCAACTTTTTCAATGATTCCCAAATCAATTTGTGACTGGAAAACTTCATCAATTCGCTTTAGAACATTACTGTTCAAGTATTTCTTCTTCAGACTGCACAGAACCTTGAAAGCAAGTCTCTCATTTGATCCAAGAAGATCTTTATATCTAGTCAACCAAGGAATTGGTACGACATAAAATTTTTCAGAATCTCTGTAAATGTTGCATAAAATAAAATCTGTCACTTCTTGCTCAGTTTCATTGGTAACATATTCAATAGAATCCTCTTCTTCCATATTTATGAATATCTTACAATTATGACCCAACTGAGAATAATCCGCAACCTCTGCTATATCCGACAGGCTTTCAAAATTATATATTCGATCAAGTGTTGGCACTTCATAGTCAAATCCATCAGAATCAATCTCCATAGTGCCAATGTATGAAGTAGTAGATTTTGTTTCTTCAGAAATCTTCCTACGAGACATCAAAGATGTATCTACTGCATCGGAAAGATTCTTTATCCAGTCAGAAATAGAACCAATTAATATTAGTTTATCATTAATTCTGTAAAAGGAAGTCAGTCTGTCTTTTTGACCTAGTACTCCACTTTCCATGCTCATCACACAATGCCAATCCTTTGCACCTATCAGTAGCTTTATATCATCAATATCATGAATTCTGTTTACATTATTGAATTTATCATAAGCAACCTTTTTACCATTCTGTCTTAGCAGTTCTATTAATTTATACATATGAGGAGCTTTCATCTGAATTTTAATCTTAGGAATACAAATACAAGTAATTTCATAACTTACATCACCAATCTTGAAAGGAAAACTTACTGACTTGGTACAAATCTTTTGATTAGTATTAATCCCCTTGATAATCAAATGTATCTTAGGATCTACTACCTTTAAATTCAAAAAATCTGCTAAACTTTCCTCAATAAAGGAATTCTGGCTACCCGAATCCAAAACTGTATCCACTTTTACACGATCATGTTCAGTCGTCACTGTTAGTAATGGTAATAAAGAATCAACAATATCCAAATGACTAGATGCTGTAACAGTTGATGGTATTTCATTAACACTCTCGACAACATTAACCACCTTTGTGGTAGTTTGCTTACTATTACTAGAATCTGTTGGCTTTGAACTACACAAAAAACTCCAGTGTTTACCCTTGTTGCATTTGAAGCATACACCTGACGTTTGAAATCTGCACTCATTACTATTATGACCTGCTTTTAAGCATTTAAAGCACTTATGCAATTCTTTCAATCGCTTTATTTTATCAGATACTTGCAAGTACTTTGTACAACTGGCAATTTTGTGATCTTTAGCATTACAAAGCATACATAAACTCCTTGTTAAACTAGTATTCAAACTAGTAGCCAACACTGCGGTTTTACATGGACTTTCTTTACTAATGTTTAATTGAGCGTTATACCTGCTGCAAGCTTCCAAAAATTTACCAGTGACCTCAACTAAAGTAGGATGAGACTTATTTGTGATCGCAACTATGATATCTTGAAATTTAGTAGGCAATGAAGACCACACAAAATAAAGCATAACAGTGTCCAAATCAATAGCATTATCTTTCACTGCATCAATCAACTTCTTAATATGAGCATAAAAAATATATGGATCATCCTTGCCCCAAACAAACCTCAAGTCAGTTAACTCTTTAATGAGGACAAACTTCTGAGGTATTTCATCAGCAAATGCTGCGATCAAAGTTTGTTTAGCCTGACCAAAAGTTTGCTGGGACACCTTTATAGAACTAACCATAGCCTTTGCTCTACTATGACATTGCTGCTCAAGTAAATTATACCTCTCGACTTCATTTAAATTATACGGAGCAGTCAAGTGTTCAAAAACTTCAAAAAATCGCTTACATGTAAATTTATCTTCCTTAGAATCTGCATAATACCGAGGCAAATTCAACTTGGGCAAATCAATTTTAGTTCTGCAAGAAGTTTTATTATCAATCTGTACGGAGAGATTATCAAGTCGAGATTGCATTTTGTTTGACAGTAATTTAATTTTACGATGATATTCTTCACATTCAGAATCCTGCCTATCCAAATCCTCCTGCGGAACTAAGGAGTCCAGTCTAACTTTAGTCAAGATCAAATCATCCAAGGTCTGCAATCTTTGACTGTAATCACTCAGAAAACTCAATTCTGTTTGTAATTCAGCTTTATCTAAAGAATCAACAGCATTACACAATTTAGTATACAATACACTAACCTTACGGCGTATAGTAGTACGTTCACGCTTTTCCGATTCCGCCATCTTTAACTAACAGAAAACACCGCACAAATCAACTTTCAAATAAAAATTAACACGTATAACGCGAGAGGATGGGGACCCGGACACCGCCCAACTAGAAACGACCAACATTCCACACCAGTGCTTAAAAATATTAATCCAAAAGTTCGAAGGACCAAGCGGAAAAATGGGGGGTGGTCTACATATGTAAATATAAAATCAATATGTAATGACCACGATCATATCATTAAACCTTGCATTTTAAGTGAAAAGGTAGAGATGGAAAAAATGCATTTTAAATATTTAATAAATTTAAATTTAAATGGTTACACATTTACGAATACATAAATTAAAATTATATAAATTTCACTGTAGCAGCTGGTGGTGGAATGACGTAAACGAGTCTTCGAAATGCACTATAAAAGAGATTTTAAGGTTCACAACTGCGAGGGCTTAACCTTCTTCCTTTCACTCATCCGCTAAAAAATACAAAGTAAAGGCGAATCAACCACGGGAAAAATCAGAACAATAAATACAACACTTTAAAGTAACTAAAATAAATCAACAAAAATTCAACACTAATCAAAATATGAATTACTGTAATCGCCTGACTAAAATCTACAATTTTCATATAAATCAAAATCTTGAAATCAACGAATCACCGAAAACAGCAATTAACTAATCACGAAATCACTCACGTAAATATTTGCTCAAATCACCACTAAATCACAACAGCTCTCAAATTATCAGTAAAACAACTAGCAAATTTAACGAGTTGTCAAATACTTAAATAAATTTATAGACTGCATAGAAATCACAGGTTCAATCTAGTAAGAATTTAATTAATTAAAATACTTAAAATTATTCTCAAAACACTGGCATATAGAATATGTAACGCAAGAACAAGCATTAAAGCCCCTTATGCTTACCCTGTTGCGATAACAGTTCTGGCGAGTGTGGAAAAAAATCATTCAACAGACGATCATCGCTAAGCAGCGTCCGGATCCCATCCTCGATGAATTAGTGTGCAATTATTTCCATGGTAGAGGAAAAATCCATAATAGTTAATCCAGCGTGTGTATACATCCTAATATCCACTTGAATAATGGAAGAGAGGGAAAGAGAGCTCCTCCTCACTCCCGTGTAAGGTTGCTGAAGACTGTTGCTGTGTGAAAAAACTTCACAACGACATTAACGGCAGGCAGATATAACTGGATATAACTACTGTATAGTAGTTACTATCTAAAAGCAAAGGGGCAATTAGCGACACTTCTGTATGCCAAATGTATCAATACTTAAATATTCAAATTAATAATTTGAAGTTTTTTCAATAATGTATTAATATATATGGCTTATTTGAAATATGAAAGAAACACGTTTAAATGTGCAAAATTTATCATTAATCGATTGCCAAGTCCCAAACCTACCAATTAGCTACGATGGTGAAGATGGGTTGATTTCAATTCCAAGTAAAGAAAACCTGAATTTGACAGGTATAAGTACAGAAGAATTGTCATTGACTTTTATCTTTCTTCGTGGCTGAGTGGTATGGTCACTGGCATACAGATATCCTGGACGAGGGCTCAAATCCCCGCCGGTCCGATATTATAGTCTTTGGGCGGTTCCAAATGGGGCTCTAATCCCGAGGTTGTTGAGAGAATCCAGACTTTAATGTATTAATATATATGGCTTATTTGAAATATGAAAGAAACACGTTTGAATGTGCAAAATTTATCATTAATCGAATGCCAAGTCCCAAACCTACCAATTAGCTACGATGGTGAAGATGGGTTGATTTCAATTCAAAGTACAGAAAACCGGAATTTGACAGGTATAAGTACAGAAGAATTGTCATTGACTTTTATATTTCTTTGTGGCTGAGTGGTATGGTCACTGGCATACAGATATCCTGGACGAGGGTTCAAATCCCCGCCGGTCCGATATTATAGTCTTTGGGCGGTTCCGCCTGGGGCTCTAATCCCGAGGTCGTTAAGAGAATCCAGACTTTAATGTATTAATATATATGGCTTATTTGAAATATGAAAGAAACACTTTAAATGTGCAAAATTTATCATTAATCGAATGCCAAGTCCCAAACCTACCAATTAGCTACGATGGTGAAGATGGGTTGATTTCAATTCAAAGTACAGAAAACCTGAATTTGACAGGTATAAGTACAGAAGAATTGTCATTGACTTTTATATTTCTTTGTGGCTGAGTGGTATGGTCACTGGCATACAGATATCCTGGACGAGGGTTCAAATCCCCGCCGGTCCGATATTATAGTCTTTGGGCGGTTCCGCCTGGGGCTCTAATCCCGAGGTCGTTAAGAGAATCCAGACTTTAATATATTAATATATATGGCTTATTTGAAATATGAAAGAAACACGTTTAAATGTGCAAAATTTATCATTAATCGAATGCCAAGTCCCAAACCTACCAATTAGCTACGATGGTGAAGATGGGTTGATTTCAATTCAAAGTACAGAAAACCTGAATTTGACAGGTATAAGTACAGAAGAATTGTCATTGACTTTTATCTTTCTTCGTGGCTGAGTGGTATGGTCACTGGCATACAGATATCCTGGACGAGGGTTCAAATCCCCGCCGGTCCGATATTATAGTCTTTGGGCGGTTCCGCCTGGGGCTCTAATCCCGAGGTCGTTAAGAGAATCCAGACTTTAATATATTAATATATATGGCTTATTTGAAATATGAAAGAAACACGTCTAAATGTGCAAAATTTATCATTAATCGAATGCCAAGTCCCAAACCTACCAATTAGCTACGATGGTGAAGATGGGTTGATTTCAATTCAAAGTACAGAAAACCTGAATTTGACAGGTATAAGTACAGAAGAATTGTCATTGACTTTTATCTTTCTTCGTGGCTGAGTGGTATGGTCACTTGCATACAGATATCCTGGACGAGGGTTCAAATCCCCGCCGGTCCGATATTATAGTCTTTGGGCGGTTCCGCCTGGGGCTCTAATCCCGAGGTCGTTAAGAGAATCCAGACTTTAATGTATTAATATATATGGCTTATTTGAAATATGAAAGAAACACGTTTAAATGTGCAAAATTTATCATTAATCGATTGCCCAGTCCCAAACCTACCAATTAGCTACGATGGTGAAGATGGGTTGATTTCAATTCAAAGTAAAGAAAACCTGAATTTGACAGGTATAAGTACAGAAGAATTGTCATTGACTTTTATCTTTCTTCGTGGCTGAGTGGTATGGTCACTGGCATACAGATATCCTGGACGAGGGCTTAAATCCCCGCCCGTCCGATATTATAGTCTTTGGGCGGTTCCGCCTGGGGCTCTAATCCCGAGGTCGTTAAGAGAATCCAGACTTTAATGTATTAATATATATGGCTTATTTGAAATATGAAAGAAACACGTTTAAATGTGCAAAATTTATCATTAATCGAATGCCAAGTCCCAAACCTACCAGTTAGCTACGATGGTGAAGATGGGTTGATTTCAATTCAAAGTACAGAAAACCTGAATTTGACAGGTATAAGTACAGAAGAATTGTCATTGACTTTTATCTTTCTTCGTGGCTGAGTGGTATGGTCACTGGCATACAGATATCCTGGATGAGGGTTCAAATCCCCGCCAGTCCGATATTATAGTCTTTGGGCGGTTCCGCCTAGGGCTCTAATCCTGAAGTCGTTAAGAGAATCCAGACTTTACTGTATTAATATATATGGCTTATTTGAAATATATATATATATATATATATATATATATATATATATATATATATATATATATATATATATATATATATATATATATATATACATATATGAGGACATTTGCGTCAATAGGCGTAGGAGATGATTTTATATATATATATATATATATATATATATATATATATATATATATATATATATATATATATATATATATATATATATATATATATATATATATATGTATATATATATGTATATATATACATATATATATATATATATATATATATATATATATATATATATATATATATATATATATATATATACATATATAAATAAATATATATATATATATATATATATATATATATATATATATATATATATATATATATATATATATATATATATATATATATATATATATATATATATATATATATATATATATATATATATATATATATATATATATATATATATATATATATATATATATATATATATATATATATATATATTCAAATAAGCCATATATATTTTGATATATTAATGTCTGGATTCTCTTAACGACCTCGGGATCAGAGCCCCAGGCAAAATCTCACAAAGACAAGAGCTTGGCTCCGGCCGGGAATCGAACCCTGGTCGGCAAGCTTATATAGACAGTGACTAACCCATTCGGCCACGAAGGAAGATAAAAGTCAATCACAATTCTACTGTACTTATGCCTGTCGAATTCAGGTATTTTGTACTTAGAATTGAAATCAACCTATCTTCACCATCGTAGCTAATTGGTAGTTTGTTACTTGGCATTCAATTAATGATAAATTTTGCACATTTTTACGTGTTTTTCATATTCAAATATGCCATATATATTTTGATATATTAATGTCTGGATTCTCTTAACGACCTCGGGATCAGAGAATCCAGACATTAATATATCAAAATATATATGGCTTATTTGAATATGAAAAACACGTAAAAATGTGCAAAATTTATCATTAATTGAATGCCAAGTAACAAACTACCAATTAGCTACGATGGTAAAGATGGGTTGATTTCAATTCTAAGTACAAAATACCTGAATTCGACAGGCATAAGTACAGTAGAATTGTCATTGACTTTTATCTTCCTTTGTGGCCGAATGGGTTAGTCACTGTCTATATAAGCTTGCCGACCAGGGTTCGATTCCCGGCCGGAGCCAAGCTCTTGTCTTTGTGAGATTTTGCCTGGGGCTCTGATCCCGAGGTCGTTAAGAGAATCCAGACTTTAATATATTAATATATATGGCTTATTTGAAATATGAAAGAAACAGGTCTAAATGTGCAAAATTTATCATTAATCGAATGCCAAGTCCCAAACCTACCAATTAGCTACGATGGTGAAGATAGGTTGATTTCAATTCAAAGTACAGAAAACCTGAATTTGACAGGTATAAGTACAGAAGAATTGTCATTGACTTTTATCTTTCTTCGTGGCTGAGTGGTATGGTCACTGGCATACATATATCCTGGACGAGGGTTCAAATCCCCGCCTGTCCGATATTATAGTCTTTGTGCGGTTCCGCCTGGGGCTCTAATCCCGAGGTCGTTAAGAGAATCCAGACTTTAATGTATTAATATATATGGCTTATTTGAAATATGAAAGAAACACGTTTAAATGTGCAAAATTTATCATTAATCGATTGCCAAGTCCCAAACCTACCAATTAGCTACGATGGTGAAGATGGGTTGATTTCAATTCCAAGTAAAGAAAACCTGAATTTGACAGGTATAAGTACAGAAGAATTGTCATTGACTTTTATCTTTCTTCGTGGCTGAGTGGTATGGTCACTGGCATACAGATATCCTGGACGAGGGCTCAAATCCCCGCCGGTCCGATATTATAGTCTTTGGGCGGTTCCACCTGGGGCTCTAATCCCGAGGTTGTTGAGAGAATCCAGACTTTAATGTATTAATATATATGGCTTATTTGAAATATGAAAGAAACACGTTTAAATGTGCAAAATTTATCATTAATCGAATGCCAAGTCCCAAACCTACCAATTAGCTACGATGGTGAAGATGGGTTGATTTCAATTCAAAGTACAGAAAACCTGAATTTGACAGGTATAAGTACAGAAGAATTGTCATTGACTTTTATATTTCTTTGTGGCTGAGTGGTATGGTCACTGGCATACAGATATCCTGGACGAGGGTTCAAATCCCCGCCGGTCCGATATTATAGTCTTTGGGGAGTTCCGCCTGGGGCTCTAATCCCGAAGTCGTTAAGAGAATCCAGACTTTAATGTATTAATATATATGGCTTCTTTGAAATATGAAAGAAACACTTTAAATGTGCAAAATTTATCATTAATCGAATGCCAAGTCCCAAACCTACCAATTAGCTACGATGGTGAAGATGGGTTGATTTCAATTCAAAGTACAGAAAACCTGAATTTGACAGGTATAAGTACAGAAGAATTGTCATTGACTTTTATATTTCTTTGTGGCTGAGTGGTATGGTCACTGGCATACAGATATCCTGGACGAGGGTTCAAATCCCCGCCGGTCCGATATTATAGTCTTTGGGCGGTTCCGCCTGGGGCTCTAATCCCGAGGTCGTTAAGAGAATCCAGACTTTAATATATTAATATATATGGCTTATTTGAAATATGAAAGAAACACGTTTAAATGTGCAAAATTTATCATTAATCGAATGCCAAGTCCCAAACCTACCAATTAGGTACGATGGTGAAGATGGGTTGATTTCAATTCAAAGTACAGAAAACCTGAATCTGACAGGTATAAGTACAGAAGAATTGTCATTGACTTTTATCTTTCTTCGTGGCTGAGTGGTATGGTCACTGGCATACAGATATCCTGGACGAGGGCTCAAATCCCCGCCGGTCCGATATTATAGTCTTTGGGCGGTTCTGTCTGGGGCTCTAATCCCGTGGTCGTAAAGAGAATCCAGACTTTAATGTATTAATATATAAGGCTTATTTGAAATATGAAAGAAACACGTTTAAATGTGCAAAATTTATCATTAATCGAATGCCAAGTCCCAAACATACCAATTAGCTACGATGGTGAAGATGGGTTGATTTCAATTCAAAGTACAGAAAACCTGAATTTGACAGGTATAAGTACAGAAGAATTGTCATTGACTTTTATCTTTCTTCGTGGCTGATTGGTATGGTCACTGGCATAACTCCCATATTATCTAAAGTTTTTGAACGTCTTCTGGCAAAACGTCTTAATAGGTTTGCTGAAGGTAATCATCTACTCCCTAGTTTGCAATTTGGTTTTCGTAAAGGCCTTGGAGCATGTGATGCCCTTCTTACAATCTCCAATGCTGTACAGAAATCCCTTGATTGTGGTCGGGAAGTTCGTATGATTGGCCTTGATTTTAGTGCTGCCTTTGACCGTGTTAATCATGAGGCCCTTGTTTTCAAACTGAAACAGTTGAGAGTGGGTGGGTCGTTTCTTAGCATTATTATTGATTTTTTAAGTAATAGATCTCAAAGAGTTGTTGTTGATGGGCACCATAGTGATTATAGGAATGTGATATCCGGTGTTCCACAGGGTAGTGTTCTTGGACCATTACTTTTTATACTATATACACATGACATGTGGTTTGGCCTAGAAAACAAGCTTGTTGCATATGCAGATGATGCTACTCTCTTTGCATCAATTCTATCCCCTGAATGTAGATCTAGGGTTGGTGAATCCCTTAATAGAGATTTAGCTAGAATTAGTGCATGGTGCAAATTATGGGGTATGAAGTTGAATCCTAACAAAACTCAAAGTATGATTGTAAGTAGGTCAAGGACGGTGATTCCTCAACATCCAGATCTCAGTATTGATAATGTTTCTTTAAATATGTATGACTCTTTCAAAATTTTAGGTGTGATTCTCGACAGTAAATTTACTTTTGAGAAACATATAAGGTCTGTGTCTTCTTCAATTTCACAAAAAATAGGCTTATTGAGAAAGTCTTTCAAGATTTTCGGTGATCAATCTATTCTGAAGAAGTGTTTTAATTCTTTCATTCTACCTTGTTTTGAGTATTGTTCTCCTGTCTGGTCTTCAGCTGCTGATTCTCATCTTAATTTGTTGGACAGAAACTTACGGTCTATTAAATTTCTTATTCCTGATCTAGATATTAATCTCTGGCACCGTCGTTCAATTAGTTCATTATGCATGTTGCATAAGATTTTTCACAACTCTGACCATCCTTTACATTCAGATCTCCCTGGACAATTCTATCCTGTTCGTAATACTAGGCAGGCAGTTAATTCTAATAGCCAGGCCTTCTCCATCACGAGGCTCAATACTACGCAGTACTCTAGAAGTTTTATTCCAGCTGTGACGAAGTTGTGGAATGATCTTCCTAATCGGGTGGTTGAATCAGTAGAACTTCAAAAGTTCAAAGTTGGAGCAAATGCTTTTTTGTTGACCAGGCGGACATAGTCTTTTTATAGTTTATTTATGACATATTTGTTTTTGATGTTGTTGATAGTTTATTATTTGACATGTCTGTTTTGACGTTGTTTCTTATTTTAGAATGATTTATTGTTAATTTGTTCTCTTCATTTATTTATTTCCTTATTTCCTTTCCTCACTGGGCTATTTTTCCCTGTTGGAGCCCCTGGGCTTATAGCATCTTGCTTTTCCAACTAGGGTTGTAGCTTGGATAGTAATAATAATAATAATAATAATAATACTATTATCCTGGACGAGGGTTCAAATCCCCGCCGGTCCGATATTATAGTCTTTGGGCGGTTCCGCCTGGGGCTCTAATCCCGAGGTCGTTAAGAGAATCCAGACTTTAATGTATTAATATATATGGCTTATTTGAAATATGAAAGAAACACGTTTAAATGTGCAAAATTTATCATTAATCGAATGCCAAGTCCCAAACCTACCAATTAGCTACGATGGTGAAGATGGGTTGATTTTAATTCAAAGTACAGAAAACCTGAATTTGACAGGTATAAGTACGGAAGAATTGTCATTGACTTTTATCTTTCTTCGTGGCTGAGTGGTATGATCACTGGCATACAGATATCCTGGACGAGGGTTCAAATCCCCGCCAGTCCGATATTATAGTCTTTGGGCGGTTCCGCCTGGGGCTCTAATCCCGAGGTCGTTAAGAGAATCCAGACTTTAATATATTAATATATATGGCTTATTTGAAATATGAAAGAAACACGTTTAAATGTGCAAAATTTATCATTAATCGAATGCCAAGTCCCAAACCTACCAATTAGCTACGATGGTGAAGATGGGTTGATTTCAATTCAAAGTACAGAAAACCTGAATTTGACAGGTATAAGTACAGAAGAATTGTCATTGACTTTTATCTTTCTTCGTGGCTGAGTGGTATGGTCACTGGCATACAGATATCCTGGACGAGGGTTCAAATCCCCGCCGGTCCGATATTATAGTCTTTGGGCGGTTCCGCCTGGGGCTCTAATCCCGAGGTCGTTAAGAGAATCCAGACTTTAATGTATTAATATATATGGCTTATTTGAAATATGAAAGAAACACGTTTAAATGTGCAAAATTTATCATTAATCGATTGCCAAGTCCCAAACCTACCAATTAGCTACGATGGTGAAGATGGGTTGATTTCAATTGAAAGTAAAGAAAACCTGAATTTGACAGGTATAAGTACAGAAGAATTGTCATTGACTTTTATCTTTCTTCGTGGCTGAGTGGTATGGTCACTGGCATACAGATATCCTGGACGAGGGTTCAAATCCCCGCCGGTCCGATATTATAGTCTTTGGGCGGTTCCACCTGGGGCTCTAATCCCGAGGTCGTTAAGAGAATCCAGACGTTAATGTATTAATATATATGGCTTATTTGAAATATGAAAGAAACACGTTTAAATGTGCAAAATTTTTCATTAATCGAATGCCAAGACCCAAACCTACCAATTAGCTACGATGGTGAAGATGGGTTGATTTCAATTCAAAGTACAGAAAACCTGAATTTGACAGGTATAAGTACAGAAGAATTGTCATTGACTTTTATCTTTCTTCGTGGCTGAGTGGTATGGTCACTGGCATACAGATATCCTGGACGAGGGCTCAAATCCCCGCCGGTCCGATATTATAGTCTTTGGGCGACCTGGGGCTCTAATCCCGAGGTTGTTGAGAGAATCCAGACTTTAATGTATTAATATATATGGCTTATTTGAAATATGAAAGAAACACGTTTAAATGTGCAAAATTTATCATTAATCGAATGCCAAGTCCCAAACCTACCAATTAGCTACGATGGTGAAGATGGGTTGATTTCAATTCAAAGTACAGAAAACCTGAATTTTGACAGGTATAAGTACAGAAGAATTGTCATTGACTTTTATATTTCTTTGTGGCTGAGTGGTATGGTCACCTGGCATACAGATATCCTGGACGAGGGTTCAAATCCCCGCCGGTCCGATATTATAGTCTTTGGGGGGTTCCGCCCCCCTGGGGCTCTAATCCCGAAGTCGTTAAGAGAATCCAGACTTTAATGTATTAATATATATGGCTTCTTTGAAATATGAAAGAAACACTTTAAATGTGCAAAATTTATCATTAATCGAATGCCAAGTCCCAAACCTACCAATTAGCTACGATGGTGAAGATGGGTTGATTTCAATTCAAAGTACAGAAAACCTGAATTTGACAGGTATAAGTACAGAAGAATTGTCATTGACTTTTATATTTCTTTGTGGCTGAGTGGTATGGTCACTGGCATACAGATATCCTGGACGAGGGTTCAAATCCCCGCCGGTCCGATATTATAGTCTTTGGGCGGTTCGCCTGGGGCTCTAATCCCGAGGTCGTTAAGAGAATCCAGACTTTAATATATTAATATATATGGCTTATTTGAAATATGAAAGAAACACGTTTAAATGTGCAAAATTTATCATTAATCGAATGCCAAGTCCCAAACCTACCAATTAGCTACGATGGTGAAGATGGGTTGATTTCAATTCAAAGTACAGAAAACCTGAATCTGACAGGTATAAGTACAGAAGAATTGTCATTGACTTTTATCTTTCTTCGTGGCTGAGTGGTATGGTCACTGGCATACAGATATCCTGGACGAGGGCTCAAATCCCCGCCGGTCCGATATTATAGTCTTTGGGCGGTTCTGTCTGGGGCTCTAATCCCGTGGTCGTAAAGAGAATCCAGACTTTAATGTATTAATATATAAGGCTTATTTGAAATATGAAAGAAACACGTTTAAATGTGCAAAATTTATCATTAATCGAATGCCAAGTCCCAAACATACCAATTAGCTACGATGGTGAAGATGGGTTGATTTCAATTCAAAGTACAGAAAACCTGAATTTGACAGGTATAAGTACAGAAGAATTGTCATTGACTTTTATCTTTCTTCGTGGCTGATTGGTATGGTCACTGGCATACTATTATCCTGGACGAGGGTTCAAATCCCCGCCGGTCCGATATTATAGTCTTTGGGCGGTTCCGCCTGGGGCTCTAATCCCGAGGTCGTTAAGAGAATCCAGACTTTAATGTATTAATATATATGGCTTATTTGAAATATGAAAGAAACACGTTTAAATGTGCAAAATTTATCATTAATCGAATGCCAAGTCCCAAACCTACCAATTAGCTACGATGGTGAAGATGGGTTGATTTTAATTCAAAGTACAGAAAACCTGAATTTGACAGGTATAAGTACGGAAGAATTGTCATTGACTTTTATCTTTCTTCGTGGCTGAGTGGTATGATCACTGGCATACAGATATCCTGGACGAGGGTTCAAATCCCCGCCAGTCCGATATTATAGTCTTTGGGCGGTTCCGCCTGGGGCTCTAATCCCGAGGTCGTTAAGAGAATCCAGACTTTAATATATTAATATATATGGCTTATTTGAAATATGAAAGAAACACGTTTAAATGTGCAAAATTTATCATTAATCGAATGCCAAGTCCCAAACCTACCAATTAGCTACGATGGTGAAGATGGGTTGATTTCAATTCAAAGTACAGAAAACCTTAATTTGACAGGTATAAGTACAGAAGAATTGTCATTGACTTTTATCTTTCTTCGTGGCTGAGTGGTATGGTCACTGGCATACAGATATCCTGGACGAGGGTTCAAATCCCCGCCGGTCCGATATTATAGTCTTTGGGCGGTTCCGCCTGGGGCTCTAATCCCGAGGTCGTTAAGAGAATCCAGACTTTAATGTATTAATATATATGGCTTATTTGAAATATGAAAGAAACACGTTTAAATGTGCAAAATTTATCATTAATCGATTGCCAAGTCCCAAACCTACCAATTAGCTACGATGGTGAAGATGGGTTGATTTCAATTGAAAGTAAAGAAAACCTGAATTTGACAGGTATAAGTACAGAAGAATTGTCATTGACTTTTATCTTTCTTCGTGGCTGAGTGGTATGGTCACTGGCATACAGATATCCTGGACGAGGGCTCAAATCCCCGCCGGTCCGATATTATAGTCTTTGGGCGGTTCCACCTGGGGCTCTAATCCCGAGGTCGTTAAGAGAATCCAGACGTTAATGTATTAATATATATGGCTTATTTGAAATATGAAAGAAACACGTTTAAATGTGCAAAATTTTTCATTAATCGAATGCCAAGACCCAAACCTACCAATTAGCTACGATGGTGAAGATGGGTTGATTTCAATTCAAAGTACAGAAAACCTGAATTTGACAGGTATAAGTACAGAAGAATTGTCATTGACTTTTATCTTTCTTCGTGGCTGAGTGGTATGGTCACTGGCATACAGATATCCTGGGACGAGGGTTCAAATCCCCGCCGGTCCGATATTATAGTCTTTGGGCGGTTCCGCCTGGGGCTCTAATCCCGAGGTCGTTAAGAGAATCCAGACTTTAATGTATTAATATATATGGCTTATTTGAAATATGAAAGAAACACGTTTAAATGTGCAAAATTTATCATTAATCGAATGCCAAGTCCCAAACCTACCAATTAGCTACGATGTTGAAGATGGGTTGATTTCAATTCAAAGTACAGAAAACCTGAATTTGACAGGTATAAGTACAGAAGGAATTGTCATTGACTTTTATCTTTCTTCGTGGCTGAGTGGTATGGTTACTGGCATACAGATATCCTGGACGAGGGTTCAAATCCCCGCCGGTCCGATATTATAGTCTTTGGGCGGTTCCGCCTGGGGCTCTAATCCCGAGGTCGTTAAGAGAATCCAGACTTTAATATATAAATATATATGGCTTATTTGAAATATGAAAGAAACACGTTTAAATGTGCAAAATTTATCATTAATCGAATGCCAAGTCCCAAACCTACCAATTAGCTACGATGGTGAAGATGGGTTGATTTCAATTCAAAGTACAGAAAACCTGAATTTGACAGGTATAAGTACAGAAGAATTGTCATTGACTTTTATCTTTCTTCGTGGCTGAGTGGTATGGTCACTGGCATACAGATATCCTGGACGAGGGTTCAAATCCCCGCCGGTCCGATATTATAGTCTTTGGGTGGTTCCGCCTGGGGCTCTAATCCCGAGGTCGTTAAGAGAATCCAGACTTTAATGTATTAATATATATGGCTTATTTGAAATATGAAAGAAACACGTTAAATATGCAAAATTTATCATTAATCGAATGCCAAGTCCCAAACATACCAATTAGCTACGTTGGTGAAGATGGGTTGATTTCAATTGAAAGTAAAGAAAACCTGAATTTGACAGGTATAAGTACAGAAGAATTGTCATTGACTTTTATCTTTCTTCGTGGCTGAGTGGTATGATCACTGGCATACAGATATCCTGGACGAGGGTTCAAATCCCCGCCGGTCCGATATTATAGTCTTTGGGTGGTTCCGCCTGGGGCTCTAATCCCGAGGTCGTTAAGAGAATCCAGACTTTAATATATTAATATATATGGCTTATTTGAAATATGATAGAAACAGGTCTAAATGTGCAAAATTTATCATTAATCGAATGCCAAGTCCCAAACCTACCAATTAGCTACGATGGTGAAGATAGGTTGATTTCAATTCAAAGTACAGAAAACCTGAATTTGACAGGTATAAGTACAGAAGAATTGTCATTGACTTTTATCTTTCTTCGTGGCTGAGTGGTATGGTCACTGGCATACATATATCCTGGACGAGGGTTCAAATCCCTGCCGGTCCGATATTATAGTCTTTGGGCGGTTCCGCCTGGGGCTCTAATCCCGAGGTCGTTAAGATAATCCAGACTTTAATATATAATATATATGGCTTATTTGAAATATGAAAGAAACAGGTCTAAATGTGCAAAATTTATCATTAATCGAATGCCAAGTCCCAAACCTACCAATTAGCTACGATGGTGAAGATAGGTTGATTTCAATTCAAAGTACAGAAAACCTGAATTTGACAGGTATAAGTACAGAAGAATTGTCATTGACTTTTATCTTTCTTCGTGGCTGAGTGGTATGGTCACTGGCATACATATATCCTGGACGAGGGTTCAAATCCCCGCCTGTCCGATATTATAGTCTTTGGGCGGTTCCGCCTGGGGCTCTAATCCCGAGGTCGTTAAGAGAATCCAGACTTTAATGTATTAATATATATGGCTTATTTGAAATATGAAAGAAACACGTTTAAATGTGCAAAATTTATCATTAATCGATTGCCAAGTCCCAAACCTACCAATTAGCTACGATGGTGAAGATGGGTTTGATTTCAATTCCAAGTAAAGAAAACCTGAATTTGACAGGTATAAGTACAGAAGAATTGTCATTGACTTTTATCTTTCTTCGTGGCTGAGTGGTATGGTCACTGGCATACAGATATCCTGGACGAGGGCTCAAATCCCCGCCGGTCCGATATTATAGTCTTTGGGCGGTTCCACCTGGGGCTCTAATCCGAGGTTGTTGAGAGAATCCAGACTTTAATGTATTAAGATATATGGCTTATTTGAAATATGAAAGAAACACGTTTAAATGTGCAAAATTTATCATTAATCGAATGCCAAGTCCCAAACCTACCAATTAGCTACGATGGTGAAGATGGGTTGATTTCAATTCAAAGTACAGAAAACCTGAATTTGACAGGTATAAGTACAGAAGAATTGTCATTGACTTTTATCTTTCTTCGTGGCTGATTGGTATGGTCACTGGCATACTATTATCCTGGACGAGGGTTCAAATCCCCGCCGGTCCGATATTATAGTCTTTGGGCGGTTCCGCCTGGGGCTCTAATCCCGAGGTCGTTAAGAGAATCCAGACTTTAATGTATTAATATATATGGCTTATTTGAAATATGAAAGAAACACGTTTAAATGTGCAAAATTTATCATTAATCGAATGCCAAGTCCCAAACCTACCAATTAGCTACGATGGTGAAGATGGGTTGATTTTAATTCTAAGTACAGAAAACCTGAATTTGACAGGTATAAGTACAGAAGAATTGTCATTGACTTTTATCTTTCTTCGTGGCTGAGTGGTATGATCACTGGCATACAGATATCCTGGACGAGGGTTCAAATCCCCGCCAGTCCGATATTATAGTCTTTGGGCGGTTCCGCCTGGGGCTCTAATCCCGAGGTCGTTAAGAGAATCCAGACTTTAATATATTAATATATATGGCTTATTTGAAATATGAAAGAAACACGTTTAAATGTGCAAAATTTATCATTAATCGAATGCCAAGTCCCAAACCTACCAATTAGCTACGATGGTGAAGATGGGTTGATTTCAATTCAAAGTACAGAAAACCTGAATTTGACAGGTATAAGTACAGAAGAATTGTCATTGACTTTTATCTTTCTTCGTGGCTGAGTGGTATGATCACTGGCATACAGATATCCTGGACGAGGGTTCAAATCCCCGCCGGTCCGATATTATAGTCTTTGGGTGGTTCCGCCTGGGGCTCTAATCCCGAGGTCGTTAAGAGAATCCAGACTTTAATATATTAATATATATGGCTTATTTGAAATATGAAAGAAACAGGTCTAAATGTGCAAAATTTATCATTAATCGAATGCCAAGTCCCAAACCTACCAATTAGCTACGATGGTGAAGATAGGTTGATTTCAATTCAAAGTACAGAAAACCTGAATTTGACAGGTATAAGTACAGAAGAATTGTCATTGACTTTTATCTTTCTTCGTGGCTGAGTGGTATGGTCACTGGCATACATATATCCTGGACGAGGGTTCAAATCCCCGCCGGTCCGATATTATAGTCTTTGGGCGGTTCCGCCTGGGGCTCTAATCCGAGGTCGTTAAGAGAATCCAGACTTTAATGTATTAATATATATGGCTTATTTGAAATATGAAAGAAACACGTTTAAATGTGCAAAATTTATCATTAATCGATTGCCAAGTCCCAAACCTACCAATTAGCTACGATGGTGAAGATGGGTTGATTTCAATTCCAAGTAAAGAAAACCTGAATTTGACAGGTATAAGTACAGAAGAATTGTCATTGACTTTTATCTTTCTTCGTGGCTGAGTGGTATGGTCACTGGCATACAGATATCCTGGACGAGGGCTCAAATCCCCGCCGGTCCGATATTATAGTCTTTGGGCGGTTCCACCTGGGGCTCTAATCCCGAGGTCGTTAAGAGAATCCAGACTTTAATATATTAATATATATGGCTTATTTGAAATATGAAAGAAACACGTTTAAATGTGCAAAATTTATCATTAATCGAATGCCAAGGCCCAAACCTACCAATTAGCTACAATGGTGAAGATGGGTTGATTTCAATTCAAAGTACAGAAAACCTGAATTTGACAGGTATAAGTACAGAAGAATTGTCATTGACTTTTATCTTTCTTCGTGGCTGAGTGGTATGGTCACTGGCATACAGATATCCTGGACGAGGGTTCAAATCCCCGCCGGTCCGATATTATAGTCTTTGGGCGGTTCCGCCTGGGGCTCTAATCCCGAGGTCGTTAAGAGAATCCAGACTTTAATGTATTAATATATATGGCTTATTTGAAATATGAAAGAAACACGTTTAAATGTGCAAAATTTATCATTAATCGATTGCCAAGTCCCAAACCTACCAATTAGCTACGATGGTGAAGATGGGTTGATTTCAATTGAAAGTAAAGAAAACCTGAATTTGACAGGTATAAGTACAGAAGAATTGTCATTGACTTTTATCTTTCTTCGTGGCTGAGTGGTATGGTCACTGACATACAGATATCCTGGACGAGGGCTCAAATCCCCGCCGGTCCGATATTATAGTCTTTGGGCGGTTCCACCTGGGGCTCTAATCCCGAGGTCGTTAAGAGAATCCAGACGTTAATGTATTAATATATATGGCTTATTTGAAATATGAAAGAAACACGTTTAAATGTGCAAAATTTATCATTAATCGAATGCCAAGACCCAAACCTACCAATTAGCTACGATGGTGAAGATGGGTTGATTTCAATTCAAAGTACAGAAAACCTGAATTTGACAGGTATAAGTACAGAAGAATTGTCATTGACTTTTATCTTTCTTCGTGGCTGAGTGGTATGGTCACTGGCATACAGATATCCTGGACGAGGGTTAAAATCCCCGCCGGTCCGATATTATAGTCTTTGGGCGGTTCCGCCTGGGGCTCTAATCCCGAGGTCGTTAAGAGAATCCAGACTTTAATGTATTAATATATATGGCTTATTTGAAATATGAAAGAAACACGTTTAAATGTGCAAAATTTATCATTAATCGAATGCCAAGTCCCAAACCTACCAATTAGCTACGATGTTGAAGATGGGTTGATTTCAATTCAAAGTACAGAAAACCTGAATTTGACAGGTATAAGTACAGAAGAATTGTCATTGACTTTTATCTTTCTTCGTGGCTGAGTGGTATGGTTACTGGCATACAGATATCCTGGACGAGGGTTCAAATCCCCGCCGGTCCGATATTATAGTCTTTGGGCGGTTCCGCCTGGGGCTCTAATCCCGAGGTCGTTAAGAGAATCCAGACTTTAATATATAAATATATATGGCTTATTTGAAATATGAAAGAAACACGTTTAAATGTGCAAAATTTATCATTAATCGAATGCCAAGTCCCAAACCTACCAATTAGCTACGATGGTGAAGATGGGTTGATTTCAATTCAAAGTACAGAAAACCTGAATTTGACAGGTATAAGTACAGAAGAATTGTCATTGACTTTTATCTTTCTACGTGGCTGAGTGGTATGGTCACTGGCATACAGATATCCTGGACGAGGGTTCAAATCCCCGCCGGTCCGATATTATAGTCTTTGGGCGGTTCCGCCTGGGGCTCTAATCCCGAGGTCGTTAAGAGAATCCAGACTTTAATGTATTAATATATATGCTTATTTGAAATATGAAAGAAACACGTTTAAATATGCAAAATTTATCATTAATCGAATGCCAAGTCCCAAACATACCAATTAGCTACGTTGGTGAAGATGGGTTGATTTCAATTCAAAGTACAGAAAACCTGAATTTGACAGGTATAAGTACAGAAGAATTGTCATTGACTTTTATCTTTCTTCGTGGCTGAGTGGTATGATAACTGGCATACAGATATCCTGGACGAGGGTTCAAATCCCCGCCGGTCCGATATTATAGTCTTTGGGTGGTTCCGCCTGGGGCTCTAATCCCGAGGTCGTTAAGAGAATCCAGACTTTAATATATTAATATATATGGCTTATTTGAAATATGAAAGAAACAGGTCTAAATGTGCAAAATTTATCATTAATCGAATGCCAAGTCCCAAACCTACCAATTAGCTACGATGGTGAAGATAGGTTGATTTCAATTCAAAGTACAGAAAACCTGAATTTGACAGGTATAAGTACAGAAGAATTGTCATTGACTTTTATCTTTCTTCGTGGCTGAGTGGTATGGTCACTGGCATACATATATCCTGGACGAGGGTTCAAATCCCCGCCGGTCCGATATTATAGTCTTTGGGCGGTTCCGCCTGGGGCTCTAATCCCGAGGTCGTTAAGAGAATCCAGACTTTAATGTATTAATATATATGGCTTATTTGAAATATGAAAGAAACACGTTTAAATGTGCAAAATTTATCATTAATCGATTGCCAAGTCCCAAACCTACCAATTAGCTACGATGGTGAAGATGGGTTGATTTCAATTCCAAGTAAAGAAAACCTGAATTTGACAGGTATAAGTACAGAAGAATTGTCATTGACTTTTATCTTTCTTCGTGGCTGAGTGGTATGGTCACTGGCATACAGATATCCTGGACGAGGGCTCAAATCCCCGCCGGTCCGATATTATAGTCTTTGGGCGGTTCCACCTGGGGCTCTAATCCCGAGGTTGTTGAGAGAATCCAGACTTTAATGTATTAAGATATATGGCTTATTTGAAATATGAAAGAAACACGTTTAAATGTGCAAAATTTATCATTAATCGAATGCCAAGTCCCAAACCTACCAATTAGCTACGATGGTGAAGATGGGTTGATTTCAATTCAAAGTACAGAAAACCGGAATTTGACAGGTATAAGTACAGAAGAATTGTCATTGACTTTTATATTTCTTTGTGGCTGAGTGGTATGGTCACTGGCATACAGATATCCTGGACGAGGGTTCAAATCCCCGCCGGTCCGATATTATAGTCTTTGGGCGGTTCCGCCTGGGGCTCTAATCCCGAGGTCGTTAAGAGAATCCAGACTTTAATGTATTAATATATATGGCTTATTTGAAATATGAAAGAAACACATTAAATGTGCAAAATTTATCATTAATCGAATGCCAAGTCCCAAACCTACCAATTAGCTACGATGGTGAAGATGGGTTGATTTCAATTCAAAGTACAGAAAACCTGAATTTGACAGGTATAAGTACAGAAGAATTGTCATTGACTTTTATCTTTCTTCGTGGCTGAGTGGTATGGTCACTGGCATACAGATATCCTGGACGAGGGCTCAAATCCCCGCCGGTCCGATATTATAGTCTTTGGGCGGTTCCACCTGGGGCTCTAATCCCGAGGTCGTTAAGAGAATCCAGACGTTAATGTATTAATATATATGGCTTATTTGAAATATGAAAGAAACACGTTTAAATGTGCAAAATTTATCATTAATCGAATGCCAAGACCCAAACCTACCAATTAGCTACGATGGTGAAGATGGGTTGATTTCAATTCAAAGTACAGAAAACCTGAATTTGACAGGTATAAGTACAGAAGAATTGTCATTGACTTTTATCTTTCTTCGTGGCTGAGTGGTATGGTCACTGGCATACAGATATCCTGGACGAGGGTTCAAATCCCGCCGGTCGATATTATAGTCTTTGGGCGGTTCCGCCTGGGGCTCTAATCCCGAGGTCGTTAAGAGAATCCAGACTTTAATGTATTAATATATATGGCTTATTTGAAATATGAAAGAAACACGTTTAAATGTGCAAAATTTATCATTAATCGAATGCCAAGTCCCAAACCTACCAATTAGCTACGATGCTGAAGATGGGTTGATTTCAATTCAAAGTACAGAAAACCTGAATTTGACAGGTATAAGTACAGAAGAATTGTCATTGACTTTTATCTTTCTTCGTGGCTGAGTGGTATGGTTACTGGCATACAGATATCCTGGACGAGGGTTCAAATCCCCGCCGGTCCGATATTATAGTCTTTGGGCGGTTCCGCCTGGGGCTCTAATCCCGAGGTCGTTAAGAGAATCCAGACTTTAATATATAAATATATATGGCTTATTTGAAATATGAAGAAACACGTTTAAATGTGCAAAATTTATCATTAATCGAATGCCAAGTCCCAAACCTACCAATTAGCTACGATGGTGAAGATGGGTTGATTTCAATTCAAAGTACAGAAAACCTGAATTTGACAGGTATAAGTACAGAAGAATTGTCATTGACTTTTATCTTTCTTCGTGGCTGAGTGGTATGGTCACTGGCATACAGATATCCTGGACGAGGGTTCAAATCCCCGCCGGTCCGATATTATAGTCTTTGGGCGGTTCCGCCTGGGGCTCTAATCCCGAGGTCGTTAAGAGAATCCAGACTTTAATGTATTAATATATATGGCTTATTTGAAATATGAAAGAAACACGTTTAAATATGCAAAATTTATCATTAATCGAATGCCAAGTCCCAAACATACCAATTAGCTACGTTGGTGAAGATGGGTTGATTTCAATTCAAAGTACAGAAAACCTGAATTTGACAAGTATAAGTACAGAAGAATTGTCATTGACTTTTATCTTTCTTCGTGGCTGAGTGGTATGATCACTGGCATACAGATATCCTGGACGAGGGTTCAAATCCCCGCCGGTCCGATATTATAGTCTTTGGGTGGTTCCGCCTGGGGCTCTAATCCCGAGGTCGTTAAGAGAATCCAGACTTTAATATATTAATATATATGGCTTATTTGAAATATGAAAGAAACAGGTCTAAATGTGCAAAATTTATCATTAATCGAATGCCAAGTCCCAAACCTACCAATTAGCTACGATGGTGAAGATAGGTTGATTTCAATTCAAAGTACAGAAAACCTGAATTTGACAGGTATAAGTACAGAAGAATTGTCATTGACTTTTATCTTTCTTCGTGGCTGAGTGGTATGGTCACTGGCATACATATATCCTGGACGAGGGTTCAAATCCCCGCCGGTCCGATATTATAGTCTTTGGGCGGTTCCGCCTGGGGCTCTAATCCCGAGGTCGTTAAGAGAATCCAGACTTTAATGTATTAATATATATGGCTTATTTGAAATATGAAAGAAACACGTTTAAATGTGCAAAATTTATCATTAATCGATTGCCAAGTCCCAAACCTACCAATTAGCTACGATGGTGAAGATGGGTTGATTTCAATTCCAAGTAAAGAAAACCTGAATTTGACAGGTATAAGTACAGAAGAATTGTCATTGACTTTTATCTTTCTTCGTGGCTGAGTGGTATGGTCACTGGCATTCAGATATCCTGGACGAGGGCTCAAATCCCTGCCGGTCTGATATTATAGTCTTTGGGCGGTTCCACCTGGGGCTCTAATCCCGAGGTCGTTAAGAGAATCCAGACTTTAATGTATTAATATATATGGCTTATTTGAAATATGAAAGAAACACGTTTAAATGTGCAAAATTTATCATTAATCGATTGCCAAGTCCCAAACCTACCAATTAGCTACGATGGTGAAGATGGGTTGATTTCAATTGAAAGTAAAGAAAACCTGAATTTGACAGGTATAAGTACAGAAGAATTGTCATTGACTTTTATCTTTCTTCGTGGCTGAGTGGTATGGTCACTGGCATACAGATATCCTGGACGAGGGCTCAAATCCCCGCCGGTCCGATATTATAGTCTTTGGGCGGTTCCCCCTGGGGCTCTAATCCCGAGGTCGTTAAGAGAATCCAGACGTTAATGTATTAATATATATGGCTTATTTGAAATATGAAAGAAACACGTTTTAAATGTGCAAAATTTATCATTAATCGAATGCCAAGACCCAAACCTACCAATTAGCTACGATGGTGAAGATGGGTTGATTTCAATTCAAAGTACAGAAAACCTGAATTTGACAGGTATAAGTACAGAAGAATTGTCATTGACTTTTATCTTTCTTCGTGGCTGAGTGGTATGGTCACTGGCATACAGATATCCTGGACGAGGGCTCAAATCCCCGCCGGTCCGATATTATAGTCTTTGGGCGGTTCCGCCTGGGGCTCTAATCCCGAGGTCGTTAAGAGAATCCAGACTTTAATGTATTAATATATATGGCTTATTTGAAATATGAAAGAAACACGTTTAAATGTGCAAAATTTATCATTAATCGATTGCCAAGTCCCAAACCTACCAATTAGCTACGATGGTGAAGATGGGTTGATTTCAATTCCAAGTAAAGAAAACCTGAATTTGACAGGTATAAGTACAGAAGAATTGTCATTGACTTTTATCTTTCTTCGTGGCTGAGTGGTATGGTCACTGGCATACAGATATCCTGGACGAGGGCTCAAATCCCCGCCGGTCCGATATTATAGTCTTTGGGCGGTTCCACCTGGGGCTCTAATCCCGAGGTCGTTAAGAGAATCCAGACGTTAATGTATTAATATATATGGCTTATTTGAAATATGAAAGAAACACGTTTAAATGTGCAAAATTTATCATTAATCGAATGC